>NW_010550966.1:1265-5357 GCF_000687285.1 Phaethon lepturus | reverse complement strand
ATTCCTGCTTTTCACGTGCCAGTATACTCCACTGGTCAACTAACCAACCCACTACAAAAACAGAGCCTTTTATTTTGTCCCAGATTAACCATCCCTTGGCAACAGTGATGCACAGGCTTCCTCCATCAGAGGAAGCTCATGCAGAGCCAAGTTTATTAGGCATGAATGTGACTACGCCATTTCCAAGGCTGCCTTGGGAAACAGCTACACCACTTCAGCTTGGTGTTCAGCCTGGACCCAACCTGCCAAACCCAAGCTCACCACACACGGGGCCAGCCAGGGTCTTGGTCCATATAACTGGGCAAAGCATTACAAACACAACTCACCCTGATCCAGCTTGCCTGGGAGGAACCTAGGGTTATTAAACCTGGCCAGATATGTCTACTTGGATGGAAGTTAGTGGTACAAAACTCAGTGTAAGATATGATAGAAGGGGAAGGTGATATTTCTTTACAAACATCTCCAAGAAAGTCAATTTTACCTGTTCACAGCCATTCCCTCATACATTTTGTTCACTCATTCTCTCATACCACATAGTCATAAGTACCAAGATGTCTGTACTCAGATGTGACTTGGATCACTTGCTATGTGACATTAAGGACTAGGGACACCAGTTGGGGTTCCTCTTGAGCGCCACACAAAACTTTTTGGACAGATCTCTCATATCCGTTAGGAACCATCAGATCTTATGGAGCGGTCCCTAGTTTGAGTGTTGTGTTGACTTCAGGACTCTCATTCTTAGGCCAGGTTGCTGCCCGTTGCTTGTTTTTACTTGCTTGGAAATGATGTCTATCTTACCTTCCTCATGAGCTAATGGGAAAAAGCATATGTGTTATCTTACATGTGATATGTTGCCATGTTGGTGCCACTCTCCTGCTGTTAGGATGCAGGGCCTGCTGGAGAGTAGTATGGGCTTGGATCTTCTCATAGTGCAGGTGTTCTTGGCTTGGTATAACAGACCTGCCTCCATTTTACTGACAGAAAAGGTGTCTTTGGCGGGGGGTGGAGTATCTATACATTTAACCCTTTGTTCTGCTGGTTCTTCTGGTGCTCAGTCACACACACTTGCTTCCCTTAGTACCCTTGTTCCTACCAATTTTCATGTTTCTGTTACAAATTTTCCCATACTTTGGGCTCTCCCCGGTTCCGGGCAGACTCCCTACCTGAGATGAGGTACAATGCATGCACAGAGGTGGCTGGCACAGCTGTATACCCTGCTCCTGTTTTGCCCCAGTGATCCAGGAAACTGGATCTGCTGCTAATGGCGGCAAGCGATACACCCTTGCTTGTGCTACCTGCTCTTTGGCAGCTGATGTGGAGAAGCACTTTGTATTGAAAGGAATTTGAGGGTGCTCACAGGTATTTTGTACACCAAGAGCTGCGTTGAGCCTTAGCAACGGCAGTACCTGCAGAGCAACCGCCCTGTCCCCTCTGCACGGTGCAGCCCAGGAGCCTTTGTCACCGCCACTGATGAGGGCGAGCCGGGACGTTCACCAGACTCCCTCACTGCGGGGAGAAGTTGGCCCTGGAACCACATGGCTACGTTTGCTCCTGCAAACTCGTGCGGCCAGCTGTGCACCAGCTGCCTCTGCAGGCGACCAGGGGCGTCCCTTTTTGTTCATTTTTACGTCTTGCCTGGGGTCAGCTCTCAGCGACCCATCTTGGGTTAAGTGCCAGTGAAGCTCTTCACCATGAGGAAGGCGGCTGAATGAAGCCCAGAACACATTTTGATTTGGAGAGAGGAAAGATACGTTCCTTTATCACTATGTATTTCTATCCAATCAACTTTTATGAACACACATGGTATTCTATAAGCTCCATAAAGCTTTAGCATCTGCGGTGCCTACAGCACTGCAACACAGCCTTAAAGAACTGACAATTTTCATTGTACAACTCAGCTCTACATTATTAGATGAATGGAGCTCCAGCCTTCAGTAACTATCATTTACAGTTTTCCTTTGAGTAAAGAGTACTGAGTAGGCCTTTTAAAAAGGGGTGAAAAACAGCTTTAAGTTGTACAAATTGCAACAAATAACGGCTAGTGGTATGTATGCCAGTCTGTGCCACAGGGAAGATGGATATTATAAATGTTCTGGGATTCCATTTCATCCTCTTACAGTAGCTTTTTCCCCACCACTGCATCCTCTCCAGTAATGGTGTTAAATAATGCATATGTAATTTTGTTGTTTTACACTGTGTTTTGCTTCCAGCACCAGACTGGGACTGTGTTTCCCTCCCTACCCTGAAATTCACGGTCGAGGATATAGAAATTCTATCATTTGTTCCTGCAGCATTTGAAGAATTAGAAAATATCGTCTGGAGCACACACTGCTTTTTCATCGGCATCTCTTGATGGAATCAGATGGACAGACACTGTCATGCCATCTGCACTAAGCCCTGCAGGTGGATGTGCCATGCCAAAGACTTTGTTTGACAGCCTTTATTCGTCAGATGAGTTTGTAGGCAGCTCATTACCAAATGATGAACCTTCCTGTTTCTGGTTAATTATCAATTTCAAAGTCTGCTGGATGAGATCAACTCCCTTATAAATGACTATTGGTTCCTGTAAAAAGGATTTTTTTTTTTCCTTGGGCTTTTTACTGCACCATGTACAAGTAAACCAGCACTACAGAAACTTTAATCACAATTGTCTTTCAGTCTTCTATAGAGATATATTCATTAAAAAAAAAAAAGATGGCAAAAAAAAAGTTGCCAAAAAATAGACAAATAGATGTAAAGGGTACTGGTCAGCTTTGATAAATTCTTTTTTTCTGCTCTAGTGCCTTCATACTTCAAGATGAAAGGTCAAACCCTCTCCTCCTGTAACTCCACAGACATGAGAGAAGTTGCACAGAGAAGAGTTTGGCCAGAATAATCCATATTTTTTTCTCTCTCTTTTCTATGTGAATATAATTATATAAAAATAAAAATTAGTTTGAGAAATTAATGTATTTCTCTGTTAAAAATTGTGCTGTTTATTGTAGGAGTTTACACCTTTCAGGCCAGGCACTGTTTGCTTCTGTGGCTGGAGACCATCCATTGCGTTCTGGGTACTAGTTTACCTTCAGAATCTATTAGTTTTGTTTACAATCTTTATCCTTCAGAGCCCAATTTCATACAATGGTGGATGAACAATTTGCTTTCTTAACATCTTTCTGTGGGTCAACGCAAGAGAAACGAGAGCAGAGCAATCGGAAATTACATCAGGCGCTGCAATTGGTGCGTCGAGAGAGACCAAGCAAGCGAAGAGTCAAGTGCCACCAGGTACAGTTCTCTAAACCACTGCTCATGCCAAGCCAAGACCAGGGATGGCATTTTACACCTGGAGAGGCACAGGATTTGCTGCACACATGTGAAATTTGTATTCCAGGCTGGGTCAGGGCAAGCATTGGGTTGTAGCTAGTAAAGCATCACAGAAAGCTGTGTAAGAGAGGAAAAATTGCATCATCTGTCTCACTCGTTGCGCAGACCTGATGGAATCGGGTGCCCCACGCTGTCCTCTCTTAGCAGCGTAATATTGTCACCCCGTGCTGGCAGTGCTGGAGGGTACCAACCACCAGCAAGCGCAGAGGCGTGCTCTGAAGTGCGCTCTGCCTTCGCAGTACCTCTGCAAACAGAAGGACGCAACACTGGAGAAAAGACACCGTTGCAAAAACACAAGTATGGCTAAGGAATACACAAACAGAGATGTCACGCTTTTCTGTAATGGAATTCCGGGTGGATTTCCGGAAGCGGCAAAATGTCACCTGTGTAGGTGGTAAAACAGATGTCCCATGCTATTCAGCTGGCTCTCCATCCTGTCTATGGTAACACATCAATCAAGAGGTATCTTGGGAAGTTCTCACTATATCTATTATGTAGGTAAACTATAGTTAAAACGAAGCAGGAAACAATTTCTTTGGGAGAATGCATCTCATCACAATTAAATGATGCTTTGCAACTGTGTAGTGGTCTAATTAGGAGATAACAAATTGATTTACTCACAGTAAGCATCGATTTTATAACAGACTTCTCTAATCACAAAGATAAATTATCTGTCTTTAAAAAATTATTCTAGCAGTGAGTTTGTCATGCGCAGTACAGCAGGTAGTG
>NW_010550966.1:0-1234 GCF_000687285.1 Phaethon lepturus | reverse complement strand
TGCTGTAATCACTAGGTGGCATTTGGCTGTTTGGAAAACTTCGTTTTGGGCATCGGATGAAATGGAGTATTTCATTTTATACAGAGTAAAGAGACGTAAGCAATAGCTCAGCGACAGAAATGAGGGTGTGGATGGATGCTAGATATAGATTCATAAAAATGCTAGAATAAATATACAAAATAAGTCATTAAAATACTTTAAGGTTACTGTACGGTGCTTGATGACAAGCAGTGTAAGGCTAAACTCTGGTTAGCCTTAGGCTGCCACTTCTGGCACCAAGTCCCCCTCTCATCTCTAATATGGAAACCTCTTGATTTTTAGCTGAGTGGTAAAGTACTAGCAAAGACATAAATAGCTCACACCAGTTATTTCCCCATACGGTCATCTGTAGACATATGACTGTTGAGATGTTCCTTTCCCTAATATTTGCAAAAAACCTGAAGCAAACAAATGAACTACTGGGTGCAAGCAAATTAAGTCACAGTGTATTTATTCACCTGAACAAATACTAGACTTTATTAGTATGCTTTAAGAGAGCAGCCTCTCAGTTGGTTTCCATCAGAAGTATTATCTCCAATAACGCACATGTTATAAAGGAGCACATTCCTAGGAGGAGGCGGTTTCTCAGAAAAAGTCCAGCTCACAAGCCTTTTATTGAACCATTTATTTCCTCTGCTCCCTTCAACATTGCACCCCTTTTCCCGAAGGCTCATAAACATGCCGTCAGGACCACAAACATTAATTGTTGAATTAGTGAAGTTGCCGAATTGTGGTGATTTGCTACCTACTGCTTTACCTCCCTCATGCTGGCCTCGTTCTCTGGCAAAAAGCAAGAACTGAAGCATGAGGTCCATCTAAAGGTGAGGCGGTTCTATGAGACTAACGCATTAACCTGCTCACTGCAAATGATTCCTCACCTGCACTCTAATCGTCACAAATGCCAACCCCCAGCCACAGCGTCAGAACTAGTCCCTTCCCAGCACATTCCCCTTCGGTCTGCCGCCTGCATCCACCCACCACCTCCGTGGCAACTTCGGGAATGGATCCATCAACCAGTGCTGGGAACAGAAAGTCAGACGGTGGCACTTCGTGTTCAAACTGGAAATGGGGATGTTTATTTCTCAGCATTGCAAAGCGACATCTAACCACCCGCCTCATAAAAATTGATTTTCCTTCAGGTTTGAACCACAACGTCTCTTAGCTGGGTCATTCGGAAGGAGGATCCTGGGAACTA
>NW_010550965.1:949-1396 GCF_000687285.1 Phaethon lepturus | reverse complement strand
AAACCTGTCATCGGAAGGCCAGGGAACAAAGTGAGGCACTGCTAGAGGGACTCAGGATACCTTCTGAGGGAACAAGAGGGCTGTGAGGGCTGCTCCAAAGCTAAAGGTAACCTCAAAGGCATCTATAGGTGCTGTGATGCCACGAGATGGGTCTCAAATGGACCAGAGAGACCAAAGACGGCTCAGTGACATGAGGAGGAAGTCTGGAGGGGGTATGAATGGAGTGCAGGTGTCCTTGGGAGGCCAGGGAGCAAATAGAGGCGCCTCAGGTGGCAAAGAGGACAATAAGGCACAAGCAAATCCAAGGATGGGTTTCTGAGGGAGCGAGAGAGTACCAAAGTCCGCCCGAGAGCTCAAATGAAGCCGTGGCACACAAAGAAGGTCTCAGGAGGCCCAGTGACCGGGAGCGGGGGGATCGTGAAAGGCTTGGAGGGATTAGATGCAGCC
>NW_010550965.1:0-503 GCF_000687285.1 Phaethon lepturus | reverse complement strand
AAAATAATTAAGAGTAAAAAATTGGAAAAGGAGGGACAGTGAACTGCATAAAAGTAGACGTAAAAGAAAATTTTAAAAGCGATGCCCTTAGGAAAAAATAAGGAAAAATAATTAATAAATAATGATGGCAAACGAGGTGAAAGTAGAAAATGTTAAAGGCCAAAGGATCAAGAGAGGAAAGAACTAAAAAATAGCAGCAGCCACCTAAGTGCAGACAAAGGCAGAAATATGGAAAAACAATGGCGCTAAGGAAAAATACAAAGAATAATTAAAAAATAAAGACGGCGAACGCAAGAGAAGTAGAAACTTTTAAAAGCCAGAGGGACTAAGGGCATAAGAACAAAATTAGAAAACTGTGACTGTGAACTAAAATGGAGATGTAGAAAGAAAACTGAAAAAGGGAGGATGCTAAGGAAAGACAAATACTTAAAAACACAGACATTAAAGGTGAGGGTAAAGCAAGCATAGTGAGCACGTATAAAAAGCGATAGGCATTAGAGAAA
>NW_010550964.1:38085-58944 GCF_000687285.1 Phaethon lepturus | reverse complement strand
TGAACGAAACTGTTACAATGTGGGTCTGTGTTCCGGATTGTCTGTGGGCTTTGTGCAGGTAAACGAAGCGTTACTAGCCCGGCTCTGCTACAAGCCTTGAGAAGCAGTGAAGTGAGCATTGGCAGACTTGGAGATGAGTTTCTGCAGTCTTGGGGAGGTGGGGGGCAGGGATGAATGAGAGTTAATGTTGTTGAAACTAGAGCCTCACCTGTAGCTGTCAAGAACTTAATTCAAGAAAAAAAAGTACTTTCTCTTTTCCCGTTCCTCCCAACCAGAAACTCATTGGTACTCGTGCTACTTTGATTTTTAAGGAGAAAAGCTTGTGCAGATAACTTTAAGCAGCAGACAGCATTAGCCAATCAACAGGACCCAGTGCTCAAGTAGGAAGAGAGACGCAGGTCCTTAAGCCCCTCATTCCTACTGACTTGAGGATACTGGTGAAGTTGCACTTGATTTAAATAGTTGTGGCTCCTTTTAATTCCGGTATATGGACCATTTTAAAGAACATTTTAATCTTTTTGGCAAGGGCAGAGGGTAAGGAAATAACTACTATTGAGACGGCTGCGATAGATCTGGTGATAAAAGCAGACCTCAAATACCAGTACTGATATCGCCATTGGATTTTTACATCCAGCACAAACTCAAGAATGATTAAAACCTCTGTTTTATGAACCAAAGTATTTCTAGATGATGGTGATGCCATAACTATACTTACCAGCCTGCTCACTTTTTTTTGTTCTGTAGTAGGAGGGATGTAGAACTGGATTGTGTTCAAATGTGGAAGACAGAAAAATCAATGACACTTTTTTAATCCCTCTGAGGTCTTCTGATCCAAATTAAAAGGTTCCTTCTGTTCATCCTCTCCTACAGCTGTTGTGGGCAAACCGTGCCAGTTCTGACTCTTCTGAATTGTTGTAGCAGTAGTCTACTGCTCTCTGAAGTGCCATCTTTCTGAGCAGTTCTTGTATGAAGGTGCAAATTGTGTTAGTGTTTGAAAGTGGTTCAGTATGTGGAGGTTGACTTTTTCCCTTTGTCAGTTGCCAGTTCCCTAACTGCCTTTTTCTGTACATTGGTAATATGTTAATTACATAATCGGGGTAAAATGACTTTATGTAGGTCTGATACAAGTTCCATGTCTGCTGAGGGGAGCATTGGTTTAGTAGATTTTTGGTACAATTGGGATCAGAGACTGCTTTTAAGATAGAAATAGTGATAGAAATGCTTTATAAGAAATTATGTATGTTTTTCAGCTCTCTATAGAGTCCAAATTGAAATGAATGGATCATAATGTCCTGTCTGTTGCTGGACTATGTGGAATAGTCAGCTGATTATGTAAAACAGTGTCATCAATAGTGATCCTTTTAAAGTGATTCTAAACCTTTGTTCTTGTTTAAAAACTGATATGTACGTGGTCTGTCAGTTAAACTTTTTGCTTGCTATATGGTAGAAGCTGGAAAAGCTGCTCTGATAGGGACTTAAAACCTTGTATCAATCAGCATGAAGAGAGAGTGGAAATGTGCGTTTTATCCAGCAGTAAAATTAGTGCATACTGGTTCCTTCATACTTTAAACAAATACAAAAGAACTTGCTCAGCACAGTCCAGGAGGTTTAGGATGACAGGACTATTTTATCCTGGTTGTTCTCAGACCAACAAATTATGTGATACGTTCAAAATCCTAAAACTGAAAAAATTGTGAAAGGAAAACTGATCTTGCTTTTGGAGTAGAGTAGCTCTGATTTATACCGGTTAATGCAGCAGAGAAAACTACCATGATAAAAACGAAGCTTGGCCAAGAAATGCCTGCCCTCTGCCTCTTTTCTGCAGAATTTGTGAGTTTTACTCTTTCTAGGTAGGTAGTAACTAGTTGACAGTTAATGCTTTGGTTTTAAGTGGAGTTTTAGATTTCTGAATTATTTGTTGTTTTAGTAATGAATCAGTTTAAAATGAACAATGTAAATTTGTTTTTGTAGGGTAAAGATTAATTGGGTTTTCTGAAAGCTATTATTGACTCCTGATCCCTTATATGAAATTGCTCAACTTCCTTATAACTATTCCAATTAAAGTTCCATATTACAAAATGAGGAGCTTGTCTTTCTGTCTTGTAGTGTTGCTCAGAACTGGAGCAACCAAGAAAGTTCTCCAGAGGCAGGCTGTTCTGGGAAAGGAAGGGCTGGTGCACAGGAATAATTTAAAGCATTGCTTTAATAGGTCTCTTAATAGAACAGTAGAGAATCCCAAAACTTATTTGACAGGGTGAATGCAACTTTTTTTAAATTCCAAATTTGGGTTCCTAGCCTGAATCAGAAAGTAATGGAAATGTTTGCATTAGAAGCTTGTGCTGTCCTTGCCCTGCTTTTTTGCCTTGATAAAGAGAACATCCTTTGATAGGGTTGTTAGTAGAGTTCATCTTTTGGTAGGAATTATTTATGTAAAGTTTTTGTATGCCAGTAATAACTTAGTGTGGTTGAAGAGTTTATTTGCCTCTTAACAACTGGCGGAAGTAAAAGTGCTCTCCCTTTTCTGTTGGCACAATCGAAGCTTGGTACGTAAATTGTAACTCAGATCGACTAGAAGACCAAGTTGGCTTCTGTCAAGCAGGCTATAAAGGTGCTGAAGTAGTAATCTCTTAAAATTACAGCGAAGTCCAATACAGCTGTCCGTCAGACAGAAGCTGTAAAAATGAAAACTTGTTCGAATTTGAGATTCCCATAGTGCTTAACTAATTAAAGTGTGTGCTTTGAGAGTTTGGTGGAGAGAGGCAAGTTAACCTTTATGTACTAAATTTTGCTTGACCTCTGGCCTTAGCCTTGTCTCATTTCACAACTCAAAAAAACACACACTTGCCTAGCAGAAGGTATGGATTAAGTTTTCCCAGCTAAAAGTAAGGAAGTCAGTGTTGCATGAATTGAGCAGTGTTTTATAGTTAGTTATGCCTGCAGGAAATGCATGTGTAACTTACTAGATGTTTCAGGATTAACTGTAACATCTTACATTTTCTCAACTGAGTACTTAAAGAAAAAATTGAGATAATTATGTGGTGTTTTGCTCAGCTTACTTTACTTATTACACTGGTCTTGATACTGTTGGGCTCGCTTGTCGTTATTTGGTTGCCATTTAGTCAATATATTGGCTTTCCAGGCTGTTGAGGAAGAATCTTGCTTTTTGGATCTTAGTGTTTCTTTATTCTGTCTTAGTCTACCATAAATCTTTGTTTATTCGTTGATGAGTGGTCCATGTGCAGTGAAGTTAGTTGCCACCTATAAAGTTCTGTAAAATGGAACTCCGTTCCACCATATTTTAGCTTCCAACGATTACTGTATTTTATGTGAACTCTAATTTGAAGAAGATAGCCCTGCCATACCTTATTTCTGAAAAAAAGAGGCTCTGTGTATATGCTTGATTGACTTCTTGTCAGTGAAAATCTTTTTCTCAAAAAAAAAAAGGGGGGGGGGAGGTACTTCCTGCTTATTTGTACAGCTGGAATATTAAGCCTTTGTTGTCCTTGTGGCTGCAGTAGTGGCAATCTTGTAGAATTCATGCTGTGATTACTGAAATTATCTGAAGAAAGGAAAAAATACCAGTACAAGAGTTAAAGGAGTTACATTACTAGTTATATGGTTGTAACTTGCTGAGCTTTTTAGTCTTCTGGTTGCTTCCCTGATGATTAGCACACAGGTACAGTAATTATGTATTGTATCTAGAAGAATCACAGCACCAGTAAGAGGCACCAGTGGAAGCAGAAGTGAAAAGGAGTTAGTTGTCTCTTTGAACCTCAAATGGCAGTAGTTCTCTCATGCTTGAGGTTGTAGTGGAATGATTGGGCAAATATAAATCTGTGTATTTATCAGTTTTTCTGCTTGTGTTCACATTAGAAGAAAAGTAACTGAATGATAATTGAATGGGTCAAACTAATTTTTATAGAATAAAGTAAGTGTTTGGACTCTCTTAGCATAAATTCTGACCACTTAGTGATCAGAGCATTGTTTACTGACATTTAATGGGTTTTTATTAGATGCATTCTGTGTGTTTCTTATGGAATGAATATTTCTGCATTTTTCAGAAGAAATCGGTTCACTTGGAAGATCCATTTAATGATGAACAACGTGAGCGGCATGAGGTAGAAATGCTAGCCAAGAAGTTTGAGACGAAATACGTGAGTTACTGTATCTGTATTAAAATAGACAAATATTTAATACTAATAACTTATGATGCTATAGAGATGTTAACATAAGATTTTTTTCCTGAATAGGGTTGCTAATGTAGTGTCAAATGAACTCCATACATTTTGAGCTGACTGTCTCATTATATTTCATTTGAGCAGCTTGAAGCTGCTACAAGCTTATTAGACAAGTCTGCTAAATAGATTTGTCTATAGGATGTTATAGCTTGTGAAGCTATTCTTGGAAAAGCTTCCTATATAAATACAACTGAGTAATAGATGCAGGTCAATACTCATGATAAATGCTGTGCCGAAGGAAAGAATTTTTATGTAATGCTGTTGTGAACTATTGAACGACTCTTCTGTTTGGGCTAAGTACTGATGAATCTTGATGAATTTCTGACTAGTTTGGAATGCTTCCATAGGACGTTTTTGTTGCATAATAAGTCATTGCTTGATGAGTTTATCTTGTAGCTGCCAGCTGCCTAAAGATACTCGGCTGACTCCTGAAAGTGTAGCATGAATGACTTGAACAACACTAGGTACTAACATAAAGAGGCTTTCACTAATAAATGAAGGTAGAAATCAGAAAATGTTGTCTAAAACCACACCCAAATAGGTCTCTAAGAATTCATATGGGTAGGGTTGGGTGATTAATTCTGAGCTGGCAATCAAAACTCACCATCATGCTTAGGCATGTTGATATTCTGGATTACTAATAGAGCACCTTAATAATAAAGAGAGGAAACAAGAGCAGTCATTTGTATCTTTTGCTGTTAATATACATAATAAAATCTTTCTTGTCTTGATTTATTTGGATTTTTTTCTAACAAAGGCAGATTTCTCTGAGTGCCTGGTCTATATATTCTGTAGAAGTAATTACTGTTTCAGGACATGTTAGCTGTGATACATAACAAAAGTCCTTAAACTGGAAAGAATAATTTTCATCTCTTGGAGGAATTGATGAAACCCAGTATACCCAGTGTGAATTGAGAAGGCAGATCCAGAATATTGTTTGCTTATCATTTGAATGATAAATTATTTTTTGAATATGAGAGAAAAATCTTTAAACTGTACTTTTCTAGAAAACTCATTTCCATAATACAAGGTCAGGATTTTATAATGTCCTGAAACAAGTTACTTAACTACAGCAGATGAAAGTCAGTATAGAGCATGTAAAGCAATATATGTAGGAGGGAGTGGTAGTAGAAGCAATCTAATTTTACATATACGTTTATGCATACATCAAAGCTAAACATACACATTTATGGACAAAACATGGTGTAACTAGACTTAGGAAAACAAGTTCCATGCTCAGTAGTCATAAAAAGGGACAAATAGATGCTTTCAACTATTAGAAAGCAGTAGGTAACAAAAACTATCAGTTCGCAACAGTTTAAATTTATGGTGTACTTGTATCTCGATTGTTATTTGCTATTCTGATTTTTTTTTTTGCCTTTGTCATTCTCTGCCGTACGTTATGCCCCTAAACCCTACAAAATTCCTGGAAGGGAAATGTCTTCTATATAAAGAACAACTTAATAGGTTAGAGCCACTAAGCATGGAGGGTGGCGAGGGATTAATGGTTCTTGTGTCAGATACTCCCTGTCTTTTCTCTCTTCCAATACAAGAACCATCAGTCTCTACTTACCCTCCGTGCTCAGAGGAATTGCATCTCTTACACTGACCCAGTACAATTGCTCATGTTCTGACAACATTCAGCCATCTTCTAAATCTTGTAGTGAGATGCTTTCTCCTTAGCTTAAACTAGAACAGGGATCCTGTGAAGTAGATACCCAGTCTTCTCTCTTTTACAGCATTTTAGTGTAAAAGCAATCGCTGGTTGTATGAGAAAGTAGAGTTTCTTTTTGATTTGCAGGAAGTACTATATTCTTCTTAAACTAATAAGGTATGACTTACCTATATCCATTTAAAATGGAGTCAGTCTTTTTAATCATAGCACACATGGCAGTACTTCTGAAAAAATGTGATGTGTGAAGAACACTCTTCCTTGAAGACTTTTTACTACTTTTCAGATTAATTCCTGTATTCCTAATCAAATCAGTACAGTATTGGGTATATCTTGCAGATAAGAAAAAGCCTATGAATAAATGCATTTTTGTAAAACAAGATGCATAAAGTTAATGTACCATTTGTTTAGTTGATTATTCAGAACTTTTTTGCAATTGCTGCATGTTTTAAACACCAGCATAAAAATCTGTTCCAACTGGTTCCCGTTTTCATTCTTCTGATTACTGTTATTATCTAGACAAAATCAAATGCTCTGTGTTGTAAAAACATGATAATGAATCTTGGATGATATTGTACCTAATGTAAGAATTTTTAGTGGATCAAAACAAAAGTCCATGTAATGAATGGTAGCATAGTCCTCTGACACTAGTAGAATCTCTTACTTGAAAGCATAATACAGTAAGTGTGCATTGATAGTACTTTGCTGTGCCTGTATAGCAGTCTGTGACTTAGTATTTCCCGAAACCGAAAGATGCGTGTTTAACTACCCTTCATATAGCTTTCTGCCATAAATTTGCCAGATCATTTTGGGTTCATTGAATTTCACATTGTGTTCCATGGCACTGAGTATTATGTTGATTATTTTGTATGAAAACATACTTCACGTTTAAACCTGATGCTTGGTGCTCCATAGCTAAAGCCAAGTTTAAACCTGGTACTCCATAGTTTCTGTATTGAAAGGGTGAAGTATTTCCTGTTCTTCTGCATGCTGCATGTAATTCTGATGCTGTCATCTAAATTCAGCCCTTTTGTTGCCCAGCTGAAGTGTCTTAACATTCTCTTATTGTACAGAAGCAGTGTTTTTTACCTTTAAACATCCTTGTTGGCTTACTGTTCCCTTTTTTTGTTCTAATTTCTTTTTTGAATGAAGGATATTAATGATAGGATGCCCTGATTTATCAGTGATATAATGATGACTTTTGGTTTTGTTCTCTGTTGCTCTTTTTCATAAGTCCCAATTCTTTTATTTTTTGATCACTCTTGGTTGTTGAGCAAATGTCAGAATTGTGTGGTAACAGCTACAGTGCTTCCTGAGCAGTATAACATATTGGGAGCCAACTGTGGTTTGGGTTTTTTTCTTCTTTGGGTTGTACTTCATTTGTGTGGATTACCTTGCTTTTATTGATACTGAATTCAACTGATTTATCATACTAAGTTCAGAGAAACTGAAGTCTTTCAGTTGTCTTTTTTTATTTACTATCCTCAGCAATTTCTGTCATCTCACCCCTGCAACTGTTAGCCCTCTCTGTTGCTTCTAAAGATGAATGAATACCCGTTCCTTGGTGATTTCACTGATTACTTACTTTGCCAAAACGAAATATTTATTCTTACCCTTTCTTCCCTAGCCTTAAGCCAGACGTGAATTTCAGTGGACCTTCCCTCTTATCCCATGATAGTTTCTTGTCTTTCAAGGTCTTTGGACCTTTTTTAAAGCATTTGAAGTACTGCTTCCTTCTACCAAAATTCTTTCCCACTCTGGAATACATATATATATTCTTGTGCCTGCTGATTCTGTTCTTTATAACTTCATTAACTTGCCCAATATAGAGATCAGATGTACTTGTTTATAGACTCTGCTGTGGCCCTTGAGAGATTCTTTGAAAATTGGCATTGCATTTGCCACTTTCTAGTTGTGTTGAGCAAAGGTTGTTTGCACCTTAGGTTACCTACCACGGTTAATTTGTTGAACTCTTATTTAAATTTTCTGAATGTGTACTATTTGCAGCCTCAGGAACTAGACATCTTAATTTGTTCTAGTATCTTGTCTGGTTATGTTCTGGGACAGAAAGTTTGCAGGAACCTTTTTGGGAAAGGTGAAAAGCTTCAGTGGTAAAACTTTCCTGAACTGCTGCATAGTAAACACTGATGCGGATAATCCCTTCAGTTCTTCTGCTGTGGTCGTGCGCTTAACATCTTCATCATATGGACTTTCAACGCATTTCCTTAAACATAACAGGGTAGAAGCAGCCTGAAGGAAGTCCTCTATGTATGAAATGGTTCAGATATTTTCATGTCTGAATACAAGTTACTATTTTAATCCTGCTTTTATTCAGCTATTATGAGACTTCTTTTTTTATTAACTTTGTTCTGTATCTGCTCTATGTTTTTATGAATAACAGCCAGTCAAAATGCATTGAGAATTAAAAAAAAAAAAAAATTAATGCCCATACACTGAAATCATAGGATAGCCATTGCTGCAAAAGGATTTTGGACTCACAAAGAAGGATGGTGATGGTTACTTGGACTTAGTAAGAGATGTGGTGCAGAGGTGGTTTGCATTACACATTAGTGAGAGCAGTAGAGGTAAAGTATAGTTTATGTAGCATTCTTCAGACAGCCTGCTGGCGTCTCAGTCAGAATCATGAGAATTACTTAAGCGTTTGCAGTGGAGTTTAAACAGAATTCTTAAGTGCTACACTTACTTTTCTAAGATTTTTTTCTTTCTTCTCTCATCCAAACTTTTTTAAAAAAGGAAAAAAAGTACTGCATGCAGTCATTCAGACGTTTTACCAGATGACTGACTGTAGGGGATGATAGGACTGATAGAAAATAGCTTGGAAACCTGAGGCTTGGAATATGGCTTGGAAACCTGAACTAAAACCAGAACTCACCTTTGAGGTTATTCTCCTAGGACTCTTGCATTTATTTATTTAATTATACTTGAGATTCCTGTTTGCTTGCAAGAGTGCATCCTTTACTCAGTTACAAACTTGAATTCTTGCAAAATATTTTTAAAATGGAGGTGTTCAGCTTACACCTCTTATAAAAGAGCAAGGATGAAACCTCCTTTGAACACTGTCTACTTACTAAGTAACAAGTGGGTTGTGATATTTGGATGTCACAACTGAAAAGACTCATTCTAAACATTCTTAGAACTCCAGAGTACAGGCAGAGAAGTTTCAGGAGCAAGTCTTCTCAAATTCATGGAAGAATATTGCTTACCAGTTCAGTGAAGGTGGTGCTTTTTGGAGAATTTTATCTTTTAAGACTTTTATATTGACAATTTTGACAATATATGGGAGTTAGAAAACTGTGCCTTATATCCAAGTAGATTCTCATTTGTATAACTAAGTTTAGATTACCTGAATGTTTGAGCTAGGTGCGAGTTTTTACTTGACTTGGTTTAACAATAAAACTTTCACATGAGGAAATTACTTACATGTTAAAATGAGGCTTACTGTCTGCAGGAGGTAAGTGAGCCCAAACTCTGTGATGCAGCTTCTGGCTTTAAGCTACTCAGGTAACCATTTTATGTCCAGTCCTATCAACTGAGATAACGGCTCTTGCATTTCAAAGGATTTTGTCTTAATATGTTTTTCTTCAGTTATGTTTTATGAATGCCATAACTTCTTGAAAACTCATAGACACCATATCTGCAAGTACCAAATGAATACTTTTCTTTTTTGACTTAGGCTTTACTCTTCTGTGGAGAAGCAATCCATCTTGTGCGGGGAAACCGAATGCTAGGCTATCAGTATTTTCCTTTGTAATGACTCTGTAACATACTGAAAAACTTAACACTTTCTAAATTATCCTGGTCCTTCTATCACTAGTAGTCCTATTGCTATGTTTTAAAAATATAGGGCAGTGAAACATATCTAAATAGGAAATCTTAGGAAGATCTCGGTCATGTAGAAACCAGGTGGCTAGTGAATACCTTTCAGTGATGATTCCGGTGAGGATAAGTAAAGCATGTTTGCCAGAACTTGTTCCTCTGTGAAGGTTTTTATTAGTCATCTGGACCATCTTCAAGAAAGCATCCAAGAAAGCAAAACTGCTAATTCCCTGAATGACCATCCCTCCAGTGCCTTTATGTTTTGTAGACTTTAGTACATTGCTTTCCCATTTCCCAAATTATTATAATGCTTGCTTTTGTTTTCAGGGTGGAAAGCCCCACAAACATCGGAAGGATCGCCTGCAGGATCTAATTGATATAGGTTATGGTTATGATGAAACAGACCCTTTCATTGATAATTCTGAAGCGGTAAGTAAGCCTCATCAAAGCAGCAACAAGAAATAAGACAATGCTTGTGTTTGTTTTTGGGTTTTTTTTGATAAAGAAGAAAGGTAAGGGAAAATACTTTGTGCCCATATGTAACTGGTATGGATCCAAAGGGCGTACTACTTTGGGAATCCAGCGAATGATTGTATTTGTAGTGTCATTCAGATGTTATTATGCACTGCAAGAATTAAGGAGGCTGTTGCTATATCACATAATTCTCCAGCTTTAGAAATTAAATTATTTTTATTTGTGCTCTTCATTTACTGTGGACTGAAACTACACTGGCTTTGTTTAGTTTCTTTTACTAGTTATCTGGATTATTACTAGATTATTGGTGTTAGATTTCCTGCATTAGATCGGGATGCTATTCTGCTCTTAAAAAACAATAAGAATAGGATGGTTATTCCAAACATTCACTGAATATGTCTGAAAAATTTGAGACAAAACAGCTTTGTTAAGCAGCAGGATATTACAGCTTACTTTGTTGGAATATTTTTCAGAAGTGAGAACACATCTCCAGGTAAAAGAAAAAGGTATTAGTTAGGTGCAAGCAGTATCAGGGGTATTAGGAGGTTTATAAGAGGGCACTTGAAGATATCTTAGAGATGATAAATGAAATCATGAAAATGAGGAAGAAGCTTAGAAGAGAGAGTGGGTGATATAAAAGTTTGGAGACCTTCTATAATTCTTTCATCAGGAAGAAGTAGGTGTACTGTTTTGTCAAGTAAAAACAAAAAAACCCATCAAAAAACACCTGACAATTTAGCCAACCTTCAGTTTTCTCCGCTGCTGAGTGACACTGGACAAAGCAGCAATGGTGCTTTGAAGAGGAAGGAGCTAAAAGTCTGAGTGGAGAGGAAAGATGGTGAAAAGGAGTTGGTGAGAAAAGCAGAAGGAAAGCCCTGAAGTGAAGTGCATTGCTTAGCATACATTATGTTGAGCCTCCATTTGAATGTGGTTGTAGATCTGGGAAATTAAACTTTACATGTAAAGAGCTTCTGTGAACACTGAGCTATGAGGTTTCTAGCATATCGATGCTGCAGTGAATATTGCACTTAAGAGCTGTGTGAGGAGTACAGAAGGCATGCTGCAGAGCTGATACCTACTTGAGCAAAAGGAGTTCAGCTGTTAACTACAGAGGATAACAGGCAGAGCTCATCTGTGTGTATTGTCAAGTTTTGAAGTAGGTCTGAAGGCACATGAGCAAGTTGCATGAAAAGAAAGCTTGCTGTAGATGCCTATTGTAGCTTGCATTAATTTGTCCTTTGTCTAGATTAAATTTTTAGTTGAACTTGCCAATATTAAACTATCTTATCATTAACCCTCAACTTTTGATTGTGCTGTTGGAACAATATTTGGGCCTAAGCCTTGGTATGGCCTTTCCAGAGGTCAGATTCTGATCTTCAGCTCAGTAAGAACAGATGTGCTTCACTCCTGCTGAGAAACCTCTTGAGCCTATAGGCTTAAGTTAACCATCCTCAGTTTTGAAATGATACAGGACCCAAGTTGTATCTTGTTTTTTCTGAATTTATTGTGACCTATCCCAGATTTGATATGTGGTTCTGATAACTTTCAGTACTGATACTACAGGTCTGTACCAAAGGTGGACATGAGTCTAGCAGGGCTGAACACCTACTGGTGTATTAGTACTTCTTATACTGTCCCTCCTTCCAGTGCTGCTGTTGTTACTAGCAGCAGATCTGTTAGATCTGCAGGAGCATTTACTTCTGATATCTCTTGCCAGGCTCCTTGCAAGAACATACAAAAGGCAGTTGTTAGAGGACCAGATGATTGCATCATGTGGTAGCTGTAGAAGCCACTGGGGAGAATGGTGTATTCTCTAAAGATTGTTCTCCTGAACAAATTGTTATGCCTTGTGTCTGCATTACGAATACAGGCTAGTGAAAGGCCATCTCTGTTTTGCTTTTATCCCCATTTATATATAGAGAAGAAGAAGAAAAAAATGCACTGCGTGCTAGTTGCAGTCTAAGGTGCTGTTGCAGAGCTTAAGGGTCCTGTAATGTAGGAGTTAAGTCCAACAAAACCTCCCATTCCATCTCAGGTGCAAATAAGAGGTGATCCGAATGAAAATCTGCCTTGCTCGTCTTTGGTGTGGCCAACTATTAAATCACCATGTACCCTGAGAAATGTCAGAGCCAGGCGTAGCCTGGACTTCCTTCCTTTTGGAAGACATACTTTCTTCCACGTAAAAAGCTACAATATCCTGGGCACAAACACTTGAAAAATGAGTATCTGTGCCTCTTGGATTGCTTTAGGATTGGCATTCTGTTGTCTCCCTCTGTATCCCAGAAAAAAAATAGTTGAAAGCTTCCTTAGAAGCTTAGTCCTTTTTCTTGTCACAGGTGTGAAAGAAATGCTGAGCTCTTTGGCACTGAAACAGATTTCTCCATAGCTTTAGAGATATTCTATTTCTAAAAACAGATTTTGAGGTAATGCCAACAAATATTATTCAAGAAATCAAACCAATAAAACTCTAAGCCTGTTTTTAGCAGACATTGTAATTGAATTAAGGAATTCTGCTTCCTTTGGATCCATTTCCAATTAAGCAATTTTGTACATGTAACATAGATGCATATATATCTCTCTCAAATAGCATATGTAACAGAGCACTTGGGTCCCCCAAGGATCCAGGAAGCCAGTTGTTCTGCTTGTTTTCTTGAAGACAGGGTTCAAGGTCAAGTGCAGGGAATCTGTTAATGGCATGATTCTCAGGTAATGGATTTTAATGGGGCTGGACTGCAGACAGGTACAGGACATGCTTTTCTCCTGGAGGAAGGTTCTTGGAAAGTGCTGATCGAAGGGAGCTTCTCCTAAGCAAAGAGACTTTTCTTGTCAGACTCCTCAAAGGGCAGTGGTACCAGCCCTGATGAAGTACAGTAAATTTTGGGCTGCTTAGGAGGCTAGATTGATGTTGTTTACCTTCTGTGAAAATTAAAGCCATGCATAAGATACATACAGATTTGGTTTCATTGTTTACTCTGGGAATAATCAGTACTTTTCTACAGTGTAGTAAAGACTTCAGCAGCATGGCTGCACTAAGACCAACAAAGTCCTTGTGGCTACAGAACATAGAAAAGTAAGGGCTCCTGAAGAGCAATTGAGTGGACTTGGATGTGAAACCAGCTAAAGGAACATATTGGAGAAAGTTTCTTGGGTGCCCAAGTAGTATGTGCATACTACCTTAAGTGATGCAGTCAGTTTCTGTCTCCCATCTTCCTTCAGACTTGTCCCCTCTTACAGGAATAAGTACATAGTTACAGATTGCTGTTTGCTTGGGATATATCTGGTATATGTGCTGTTCAGTTTTTTCTCTTGCTGTCTTCCTTGGAAAATTTTTAGCTTGTCCTGTTTGTAAGAATTGGCTTTTCTGTGAATGCAATTGCAGGCAGGTGGGAAATTCATGCTTCAGTCTATACGGTGGATATTTTTGGCTTGAGCATTTTGACTGTAGTCAGTGGGTCGTGAACTCTTCATTCCAGAAAAAAATGTAAATCAAGACCATCTGGCTATTGTTTCTAACCACTGATGGCAGGTCCTAGTCTTTGCTTATCTTAATGGACCTCCATGGGAGTAATACACAAAATGTTCATAACCTGCAAAGAAAGCTGTCCCTCCTTAGTGTTTCCACTGCTTTGATGAAAACAGGTTTTGCTGTAGTGTAAACTGCCCAGAACTACATTCTTTGTGGAACGGTATTCTTGTAGATTTCTGCTTCCCTGTTCTTCCTGTATGCACACATATGCATACACATGTGCATATCAGCCTGGCTTGGATGGACTAGTTCTTCTGATGACTTCCGAATATTTGCTTGGTTGAATACCTTCCTGATGATGTAAACTTTATATAGATAGAGATTCTAGGGAATACAGTGCTCTCTGAGCTTTCTGCTACGTAATACAGAACAGGAATCTGAAGTAATACATGGTACTTGGTGAAAAAGTATGCAATTTTCTCTTACTTGGAGGTAATAAGACTTGCACATACAAAACAAGGACCAGCTAGCACCTTCCTGTGTATTGGGTAGATGAATGCAGAACAATCACCATCCACCTAGAAATCTAAGCAGTGCAAGCTGTCTTTTGAAGCAGCAATACCAATTAGCCACATGGACAGGAACTGAAGCAAAACATGAATGCCAAGAGCAGTGGGAAGCATGCAGTTCAGTACTTCAGACACCCAGGGCTGTATGTCAATATTTAACCCAGGCTACTATATTCATGGTTCCACAGCAGCCTTTTAAACACTGGTGTAAGAGTCCGGTGCTGCTGAGTACAGAAAACTAGCCTACCAATGGGTTCTCATACATGGAAGGTTTTTCCAAAACAGGTACTTCAACTTAAAGGAAAAACTGATTTTTTTTTTTTTCTTTAGCTAGCTCTTGCCTCAGGGGCTCAGACCCTCTTAAAAGCCAGCCTTTCAAAGATTGCATGTTGAGGTTAGTAATTCTGAGCACTTTGGTGAAAGAGTTGCTTTTTTTCTATCTGGATTCCCTAGAATACTTCCCATAATTTAAGGGCTTAGTCTTTGTGAAAATTCTGTGTCATGACACACAGTCTTCATTTGTTTTCAGGCTAAATTTGGTTTAGTTCATCATGTAATCTCCAGGCTTATTAAAGGTGTGATAGATTTAATATCCTCTCTCACCCTGGCTTCCTCTCAAGAGTTCCTGCTGTTGTGATTTAAAACTTGAAGCTGATGGACTGCCAGTAAGAGCATCTTGCTCAAGATTCTTGAATATCTGAGATCCTTTTTCCAGTGAGAATGGTGTCTACTTGGGGAGTGGCAGAGCTCAGTGTGCTGATGGTAATTTTTACCTTTTTGTGGGGTTCTGGGCCAAATTTTTTTTTAGGCCAACTTGATGTTCTGTCATCCTTCCTACTCAAAGGAGCTTGCTTTTATGCATAGCTATGGAGAGCAGTGTTGGTGCTTGAGAAAGATAAATATCCCTTAAAAAAACAACCAAACAAAACCCCCTATCAGCCTGACAATGTTAGAGGCACGTATAGAAAAATGCTATATGGGTCCATTATTAAACATACTTTCATGTTGGATTGAGAGATAAATTTAACATTGCTGCATTTTCCATGTGGAAAAAGCTGCCTTTGTAGATCTGTCATGTCATCCACACTGAACACATAAGGGTGCATTAAAGGTTTTTTTTAAGAGATTCACTTACTAGCTGTTTCATTGGATATAGATTTGTGTGTTTATATTACTGGTCTGTCTTCCTTGTTTGTTGTCACTTTGCCCAGTCTTGAAAGTTTGGTGGTTGGGGAATAGTGCTCACTTAGCTGAGTGCACCTTGTCATCTTTAATAAAAGATGTCTTGCATGTTTCCCAGGTGTCTTCAGGGAAGATCTGCCAGTTGGCACCTGTGATGTCATATGCATTCAAGTGAATACAAGGGCAAATTTCAATTAGGAGATTCTTTCTTTATTTTTATCCTTTCTCACCCCAAGATAAATAAAGGTGTAAAGTGGAATACCAAACAAATAAAGTAGATAACTGTTATGCTTAATGCACAACAGGCATGTTTAACCTATATACCCAGCAGTCCTCTAGTACAAGAACCGTTATGGCTAGAGGCACAAAGGTAGTTGAATTGGCAGAACAAGTGTGATGTTTGTTGAAGCAACAGTAATGTTTTATTGCTCCTGCAAAATACATCCTTTTTTTAGGAAGGCGTAAGTAATTTCATAAATAATTTTTTTAATCCTGTGTTGTGGCCTAGCCTTCAACCAGGTAGTTTAGGGCTGCTCATGTATTTCATTACCTCAGTGGGACAACTGGGAAACTGAAAACTTGGCATCTGCATAGGAACTTGAAAAAAACCTGTGACTTATATCTGGCCTTTGTAGTACCATTGTTTAAATTTGTGTACATCAAGAATGTAGGAATAAGAAATAATTAGGAATAATTATAATAGGTGTAGCAACTTTTTGCTAAACTTAATTTTTTGAAAAGCACAAAAACACTTTTCAAAGTAATCTGAGCTACTAGAGGGGTAGATAATGGCCTAGGATCAACTATTCTTCATAAGTAAATGAATTTAAACAGGAAAAGGAACTTAGGTGTTTTCCAAAAAATACACAAACAATGTGATGAATAATATAATATAATGGGGGTTTATGACATGCCAAAATAACACATCTTTGATAAGAGCATTTGTCTTAAGTGTCATATATGGCAAGTCTGCTCTTCATGTTAAATGAATAGAAAAGGAAAGCATAACTTTTTTCTACAGCATCTTCTAGTAATTCTGTAACACTAAACCCAGAGAGGTTAAGTAATACATCACATATTTATTTGTAATAAAACCACTGAACTATATTTTCAGTGTGGGTCAGAGCTCAATCTCTCAAAAAATTGAGTTGAACAGATAAAGGTGGCCACATGAGTGGTCATTTATAATTTAGACTGAAATGTTTTCAAGGTGGTAAGAATGTAGTATCGTTGCACTGAAGATCACTTGAGCTAATAGCCTGACTCCGGTGACTGGTGGAAGGGAATGAAAGTTGGTAGTCATGGTGAGAACAAAACAGGGCAATATACACACACACAGAGATATATCTATATAAAAAGAATATAAAAAAGTAGTTCTGTCAAGGTGCTCTGGTAGGCTGACGGATTACAATATCCCGACTACTAAACTAGGATTTTCCTAGGAGACTATCCTATGCTAGTCTAGGCTACCCTGAGCCAGGTATTATATCTTTATTTAATAGTCTGTTATGCTTTTTTCTGTTGTGCTTTGCCAGCTGGCTTTTGCCCCAGGATTAAAAAAAAAAAACCCAAAACAACTTGCCTGTGCATTTTTGGAAGCGGAACCTTTACCGTGGGAAGGCTCTTTCTGCTTGTTTTTGAGTTGTTCCTCTTTAACCTTGTTCAGGATTTCATTGTATATTCAACTATGCTATTTTTTGAAAGACAGTTCTGTGTTTTTGTTTGAAAACTTATCCTTAAAGGGTAGCAAAGCCAAAGTGTACATTTGAGTTCTTTTGTGTCTTTAAGAAGCATAGAGATCAACTAGGTTTGTTGTGAAGTATCTTGAAGTATGGAGTGAACTGTGTGGATATTCAGTTCATTTCACTGAAGCAACCACATTTGACCTAACTTCAGTAGCTTGACTTTATTCAGTGGGCTAATGATGATCAAAAATAAACAGTTCCCCTCACCAAGCTTGTTAGAGCCATCTCAAAAATAAACTGAACAAGGAACGAAAATGATCCCTGCTTATCTTTTATCTAAATACCAGTATCACAACAAATAATGTACAGACTGTATTTCGTAAAACACTTGGACATGCTTCAGCAAATCTCATTTCCAGGACTTAATACAAAAGTGTTAAAAAGCCTTTTCACATGTGTACTTTTATAGGACAGATTGTTCTCTGGAAGGGAGCTGAATGAGGAGGGTCATGGTCAAAATATCTGAACATGAGTAGAAAATACTAATGTAAGATACAGCTATGTACTGCGGATCTGGATTTCAGAACTAAATTAGTACAATCCATAAAATTTTACTATTCCTGGTATAATAATGAAGTTGAAATTGGTTAACAAATAAGTTAAAAAAAAAACACTAAAAATTAGACTAAATTCTTTCACACCTAAATATTTAATTAGATTAATGGCACTGAAAGCATAATAAAGTTGCTCAAGGACAGTAGTTGAAAATTCCTCTCAAAATGCATGTAGCATGGGAAATAAACGAGGAGTTAGATGTATGCACTCCTGTGGGGCTATGATCTTATTGGCATCATGGAGATGTGGTGGGATGGCTCCTATGACTGGAGCATTGGAATGGAGGGATACAGGCTTTTTAGGGAGGATGGGCAGCGGAGGTGAGGAGAGGGTGTTGCCTTCCATGTCAGTGACCATCTGGAGTGCATGGGGCTCCTCCTGGGGATAGATGAGAAGCTGACAGAGCTTATAGGTCAGGATTAAAGGGGGGCAGGGACAGGTGACATTATAGTAGGGGTCTGCTACAGGCTACCTGGCCAGGAAGATCAAGCAGATGAGACCCTCTGTAGACAGATAGGAGCAGCCTCATGTTCACAGGCCCTGGCCCTCATGGGAGGCTTCAACCACTCTGATATCTCTAGGAGGGACAACACAGCAGGCCATAAGCAATCAGGAGGTTCCTGGAATGTGTTGATGACAACTTCCTTCTCTGAGTGATAGAGAAGCCAACAAGGAGAGGTGTTATACTGGACCTGGTTCTCACCAACTCCTTCTCTGAGTGATAGAGAAGCCAACAAGGAGAGGTGTTATACTGGACCTGGTTCTCACCAACAAGGAGGGGCTGGTGATGAATGTGAAGCTTAAGGGCAGCCTTGGCTGTGGTGATCATGAAATGGTGTTCAAGATCCTTAGGGCAGTGAGGAGGGCTCACAGTAAGCTCACTACCTTGGACTTCAGGAGAGCATTTGGGCCTCTTCAGGGATCTGTTTGGTAGAGGGCCATGGGATAAAGGCCTGGAGGGAAGAGGGACCCAAGAAAGCTGGTTAATGTTCAAGGATCACCTCCTGCAAGGTCAGGAGTGATACATCCCAATAAAGAGAAAGTCAGGCAAAAACATCAGGAGGCTTGCATAGATGAACAAGGTGCACCTGGGCAAACTCAGACATAAAAGGGAAGCCTGCAGAGTGTGGAAGCAGGGACAGGTAGCCTGGGAAGAATACAGAGAAATTGTCTGAGCAGACAGGGATCAGGTCAGGAAAGCTAAAGCCCTGATAGAATTAAATCTGGCCAGGGACGTCAAGGGCAACAAGAAAAGCTTCTATCGGTACGTCAGTGATAAAAGGAAGACTAGGGAAAATGTGGGCCCTCTCCGGAAGGAAACAGGAGACCTTGTTACCTGGGATATGGAGAAGGTTGAGGTACCCAGCAAATTTTTGGCCTCGGTCTTCGCTGGCAACTGCTCAAGACACACTACCCAAGTTGCAGAAGGTAGAGGCAGGGACTGTGAGAATGAAGAAGTACCCACAGCAGGAGAAGATCAGGTCTGAGACATCTAAGGAACCTGAAGATGTACAAGTCTATGGGACCTGATGAGATGCATCTGTGGGTCCTGAGGGAACCGGTATCTGAAGTTGCTAAGCCACTATCATATTTGAGAAGTTGTGGCAGTCCAGTGAAGGTCCCACTGCCTGGAAAAGGGGAAATGTCACCCCCATTTTTGAAAAGGGGGCAAAAAGGAAGACCCAGGGAACTATAGGCCAGGCAGTCGCACCTCTGTGCCAGGCAAGATCATGGAGCAAATCCTCCTGGAAACTATGCGAAGGCACATGGGAAATAAGGAGGTGATTGGTGACAGCCAGCGTGGCTTCACTAGGGGCAAATCATGTCTGACCACCAAATTTGGTGGCCTGTCATAGACGACAGGGTTATAGAGTTGGTGGATAAGGGCAGAGCAACTGACGTCATCTACCTGGGCTTGTGCAAAGCATTTGACACTGTCCTGCATGACGTCCTCATCTCTAAATTAGAGAGACATGGATTTGATGGATGGACCACTGGTGGATAAGGAATTGGCTGGATGGTCAGACTCAAAGAGTTGCAGTCAACAGCTCAATGTCCAAGTGGAGAACAGTGACGAGTGGCGTTACTGAGGGGTTGGTATTGGGATCAGTGCTGTTTAACGGCTCATCTCTAAATTAGAGAGACATGGATTTGATGGATGGACCACTGGTGGATAAGGAATTGGCTGGATGGTCAGACTCAAAGAGTTGCAGTCAACAGCTCAATGTCCAAGTGGAGAACAGTGACGAGTGGCGTTACTGAGGGGTTGGTATTGGGATCAGTGCTGTTTAACGGCTTTGTTGGTGACGTGGACAGTGGGATTGAGTGCACCCTCAGCAAGTTTATTGACAGCACTAAGCTGAGTGGTGCAGTTGATGCACTGGAAGGAAGGGATGCCATCCAGAGGGACCTTGATAGTCTTGAGAGGTGGGCCTGTGCAAACTTCATGAAGTTCAACAAGGACAAGTGGAAGTTCCTGCACATGGGTTGGGGCAATCCCAAGCACAAATAGAGGCTGGGTGGAGTGTGGGTTGAGAGCAGCTCTGAGGAGAAGGACTTGGGGGTGTTGGTGGGTGAGAAGCTCCATGTGACCCAGTAATGTGTGCTGGCAGGCCAGAAACCTAACTGTATCCCGGGCCACATCAAAAGACCAGCAGGTCGAGGGAGGTGATTCTCTGCTCTTGTGAGACCCCACCTGGAGTACTGCGTCTGGCTCTGGGGCCCCCAAGTAAGAAGGACATGGACCTGTTGGAACAGGTCCAGAGGAGGGTCACAAAGATGGTCAGAGGGCTGGAGCACCTTTCCTTTGAAGACAAGCTGAGAGAGCTGGGGTTGTTCATCCTGGAGAAAAGAAGGCTCCAGGGAGATCTTATAGCAGCCTTCCAGTACCTGAAGGGCACCTACAAGAAAGCTGGAGAGGGACTTTTTACAAGAGCATGTAGTGATAGGACAAGGGGTAATGGTTTTAAATGGAAAGAGGGTAAATTTAGGTTAGGTGTAAGGAAGAAACTCTTTACTATGAGGGTGGTGAGGCACTGGAACAGATTGCCTGGAGAAGCTGTGGCTGCCCCATCCCTGGAAGTGTTCAAGGCCAGGGTGGGTGGGGCTTTGAGCAACCTGG
>NW_010550964.1:0-38054 GCF_000687285.1 Phaethon lepturus | reverse complement strand
TGGAAGGTGTCCCTGCCCATGGCAGGGGGGTTGGAACTAGATGATCTTTAAGGTCCCTTCCAACTGAAACCATTCAATGATTCTATGGAAAATAACTTACATAGTGATTTGCTTTTAAATGATCAGACAATATATCAGTCTTACTTTGTTAGCTGCAGAATGATTCCATAATCTTTCATGGGACAAATCTGTGTTCACAGGAGTAAATAACATATGAAGTCCTGTCTGTAGGTCTTGAGAATTTTAATTCTTGATCTTGGAATGTATAAGGAAGAGCAGAACACTGTAAAAGGGTTTAAACTATTTTCCTTAATAAGATCATTTCTGTGACTTCATACACAGAAAAAGCTAGTGCAATGCAGAAGTCTTGAAATTAATTAATCAGAAGATTTAAAAGTTGCAAGAGCCATGTCCCCTTTAATGGACAGTCCTGAAGAAACTTAATTTTGAAGTTTAATCTAGCTGTTGCCAATATCTTGTAGAACCATATTCAAATTTTCTGTTCAATTAGGGCCCTAGAAAATAGTAAGCTTACTTTGAAGGAGGGGTACTAGGTACATTGTGGTTTGCGGGCCCTGGTTTTATGTAAGTTGAAAATAAAATGAAATATTGAGTCTTAAGTTATACCTTGTTCAGTAGGCTGAGGGCAAACCAAATTTTGGTAGGAAAAGTAAACTCTCAAGGGTTAGGGAACACTGAATGTCAAAAAGGTCTTTGAAAGTCTGACTAAATTCACAGTCCTCAGCACAAGCTGTTGAAACCTCTACTGTTAAGTTACACATCCACATCTTACTGACCTTGTTTGCCTGCCAACTGTTATGGGATAGTTTGTTCATCTGTATATTGAACGAATTCTGCCTTTCTGTTGCTTTGTTCCTATGGATCTGTGCCACATAGCATGTTGATCATTCTAATTAAATTCTGTGATTCATGGCTTCCTCACTTGTCTTTAATCCTTACTTTTTCTTGTGTGTTCTCCATGGCTTCCTTTACTGCTCTGCAGCCAAGTCTTTACTCTGTTTCCCTTTATTTGTTATTCACTTCTTATGATAATGGTCCCAGCTTTGACTGTGTGCTTTCTTCTTCAAACTTGGCAACTACTGTATTCTTCTGCCCCAACCTCACCAATTCAGTTCACACCCTGTCAGCTCAAAAGGGAAATGTCTGTTCTGTCTATTAAGCACTGTGGATAATAATTTGTTTTCTTTCCCTTTCATCTTCCTTATATGTAATGAAGTTGGTTCTGAGAGCTATGGAAAAACAACAGATTTCTCTGAAATTCTTACCCAGCCTCCACTCTCAAGTTTACTTTGCACCTCCTTTGCATGATTGTCCTGGTCTCTTGAGATGAATGACAAGTATACAACTAAGCCACTTTGCTTTGATTTTTTCCAATTAATAGATTCTCCTGCTTTCTTGCGCTAGTCTTTCATATGATCTTAGGGCATTTCATAGATCCTGTCACCACTTTTCCTTTCCTCTTCTGTCTTTCTGTACTGCTTGTTAAGCCTTCCATTCCAGGCAGATAAAAGGTGATTTATAGAAATTTGTAACTACCTATTCAGATCAAATCCACATAGGTCTCCAGTTCAGGCTCTTTCACCAGCTTTCTTGTTGAAGTATATATTCACTGTTTTCCTCTTCTGGATAACTCTTCTTCCTATCTGTAATGCTTTTGGTAGCCCAGACTTTTTGGTTCTTAAGCCATTTTATCTTCAGTATATTTTGCATGGCATATGCAGTGGGAAATGAAATAAGCTGATAGCTGACACTCCACTTTGCACTGTGTGTGTTCCCTTCATGTAGGTGACTTCAAGTCTTCAGTTAATGTTGCAGCAGTTAAAATTGCCAACTAATTTATTCAGCCTATTGAATTCTGTCTTGACAGACATGTAGTGGAAGGCCTGCTGGTTCAAACTTCAAAATAACAAGCACATTGTTTCCTTCTCAAGTATCTTAATTCTTAATCGTTTGGCTGTGCTACCAAACGTTTACTGATTGCAGTTGTAACTCAAAATTGACTTTTTCCTCTGCCAGAGTGCATACCTCTGAGGTGTGTCAGAATCCTACCCTTTCTTTCAGAAGGGCAGAATTTGATTCTTAGTCATTGTACTGTTACTGTGTCTTTCTGTTACTTTTGTAACATGTTCTAGGTCCTGTAGATGCTTCCTTCTTATCTTTGGCAGGTATGCATCTCGGGCATTCTCTTTTTATGCTTCCAGAATTGTATTTGTTGCTTATTAAGTTCACCATCTTACGATTTTCAGTATTTGAAAACTAAGACCGGTAGTTTGAATTTGAAGTATTTCAGGACAACAGTGTCTTTCTGCATAGTGATAATGGCATTGTCAATGCAACCCTCTCTAAGTTCTCTTGCAAATGCTTCCATGGCTTGCTTTGTTGATACTTACATGCACAGAGCTGGAATGAATCTATTCATCCTCCCAGCCTTTTTGAGAGTTTGCTGTTAAGAAGATATTTCCTAGAGATTAACAGTTTTCTGGTAATACTCGAGGGATAATGTCATTCTGAAGAGGCTGCTGGTCATGAAATAATAGAATTAATGTTGTCTGCCACTATACTTAATATTGACAACTTTTCCTATGTCTTTGGATTTCAGTATTTTTGAGATACAGCCTTGTAATTCTAACTTGAAAATTCCTTCATAAACACTAAGTGTTTTTCAAAATAAGTGTGTATAAGAGTTTTAAAACTATCTAAACAGAGTGAGAATATATCTGACTTTCAATAAAACAAGTCTTGGCGTTGTGGCATTTGTATAAGAGGTAATGTCACATTCAACACCTAAAATCAGAAATAAGCTAATAGATACTGTGGCTAAATTTGTCATGTCTGGGATAGCATTTTTAACAAAAGAAAATTTCAGAGAACTTTGTAAGAGAAGTAGGTTTTTGAGCACAGCACTGTGGTTAGAGTTAGTACTAAAGGTAGTGTGTGTCAATGTCTGAATATGTCAAGTGCACTGCAGAGATTGGTATTGATGAAAACTGTGGCAGTCTTAATGAACAAAGCACACAATCTGAGAAGGTTTTTTTTATGCTTAATTTACAAAAATATCTCTGCTGTCTTCAGTCCCATTTCCTGGATATAACTTCCAATTCTGTAAAAATCTGATATAGATTAAGCTTCTTCCACTTCAATATAGTGATAGTTCAGACTGTCATCTTGTTTTGAAAATATGGAAGAAATACGTTCTGGAAATAACTGTAGCTATTACATAACAATTCAAAGGGCCTGTGATGAAAGTGTATGACTAATAGAAAGTAATTTGAACTGCACATTGTCTTATAAAATTGGAAAGTGTTGAATTGAAGTATGAAATTTAAAATTGATAGAGGCATTTTGGGTTTGTCTATCTTCGGGTGTTTTTGTTTGTTTGCTTCTGGGTTTGGGGGGGACGTGTTTTGTTCTGGTTTTTGTACAAAATTTTTTTTCAACAAGTGATGTTACTGGTATGCCTGTAAGGCTGTTGTAGATGAAAACAAATAATTCACTATGTGCCTGCCTAACTTCCTGGACAAAAACAACCAGTGAGCAATGAAGTGAAGTTGCTCGTAGGCAGGTTGTGTATCATTGTTCATGTATCTTGAGATTTAATGTCTAGCGTAATGTAACATGCTCTCAGAGACAGAATATTGGGGGGAAAATTTAAAAGTTTTTGGGCTTTTTTTTTCTTGGCTGGGGAAGCCTCTGTGCCCATCCTCATTTACTTCAGAAAGCAATATTTCTAATACTGTGATCTGTCTTTTAAAAAAAAAAAAAGCATTGTTTTGAAAACGGAAAGATTATTTTGTGATATTAATGTTCTGTGCCTTGGCCAATAATCTTCAATAGTGTCAATAGTCTAGCAAGCTGTGCTCTGTCCTTGAATATAATTTTTCATGTATGGGGACTGGTAAATGAATTACATATTAATTTTATTAACAAGTGATAATAAACTAATCTTTTTCCTGCCCAGTATGATGAATTGGTTCCTGCATCCTTGACAACCAAATATGGAGGGTTTTACATCAACACTGGTACACTGCAGTTCCGCCAGGCATCTGACTCAGAGGATGAAGACTTTGCGGAAGAGAAAAAGCATAGGCCACCTAAAGTGAGTGATCTTAATTATGCTTTTTATACAGAACTTACAGCTAGGTGGACATTGGGAAATACTTGATACACTTAGAATGGCTCCGATGAAGAGGCTGAAAGTGGAATGATGAACGGTACTGTTTTATTGCATTTTCTGTTTTGTGGCTCATGTACTAGTATTTGGGAAATAACTCGGGATATCTGCAGGCTGTCCAGTCTTGTAAGACTAACCATCTCTTTAGACAAACTAGCAAGTCATGTCCATCCATCTTGAAGTGACAGATGATTCTGTAATTTTATAGGAATTTTATTACGTCAGATGAGAACTTAAATTCTCCAACACTGCTTTTATGATTTTGCACAAAGATTGCATGATTTGAAATTGTTCCTAATATTCAGAATAAGACTTAAATCACAATATCTGTTAAAATAAACTTAGAGCATTAGAATAGCTATATTAAAAAGTATATATACAGTCTTTCCCAGTGTGCTGTTCTATGTACTTTGACAAGTTATGATCAATGCAAACATAATTGCTTGCATATGACATTCACAAGTTCATGCCATTCCAAGAACTTCCTGCTTTATTATGTCCTTTCCTGCTCTATAATTTAAATTTAACATAATTTAAAAGTTCTTGTATTGAATCTGACTGGGATGGAGCTAACTTTCTTCATAGCAGCTCTTGTGGTGCTATGATTTGGATTTGTGAATAAAATAGTGTTGATAACAGAAAAAAGTTTTGTCTGTTGCCGAATAATGTTTGCACAATGTGAAGGCTTTTTTTTTCTCTACCCTGCACCAGCAGGTAAGCTAGGAATCAGCAAGAACTTGTGAGGGGAGACAGCTGATCTGAATTGTCAAAAAAGATACTCCATACTATGTAACTTCATATTCGGCAATGAAACTGTGGTACCAGAAGAAGGTGGGGGGGATTCAGTTTTCCAAGGTGACCATTGGTCAGACTGGCTGGGCATCAGTCTGCTTGTGCCTTAAAGTATTTTTTCTTACTGAATACTCTGAATCCAGTAACTGTTTAAAAATGATTAATAATTGAGACTTGTCAGTAACTGCAATTGCTGCTAGGAATCCAGTGGTACTGTTTGCCTTTACGCACATTGAGGTATCTTTTGTGGCTCTGAATAGGAAAGTGTAAGGAAAACTACATGTTTCTTGCTGTAAAGTCCTTTAGGGTGGAAGAAGCATTGTCCTTTTTTGATAACTTTTCTAGATAGCAAAGTTAAAAGAAAGTGAAGATCGTGGAATGAAGAAGCGTAAACGGAAAGATGAAGGGACAGAAAAGGAGAAGAAGCCTCGGAAAATGAAAGTTCCTAAGCAGTTGGGGTAGGTTTCTTTCTGTTGATGAACACTTGAATCGTATGTGAGGTTTGGTTTCAAAATTGCATGCCATAGCAAGATTATCACAGCTGTTTAGAATATTGTGTTTTTAAACTGTGATTAATAGCTAATAGATTTTGGTTCTGGAATTTGTGTGGGGGTTTTGCATAAATAAGTCCTACAAGCTAATTTTTTGTCCTCCAAAAATAATAAAACAAGGAAAGACAAATTACAGAAAAGAAATTTTGAGTCTATAAATAGCTATCCATCATTGTTCTACGCAAAGTCTTATATAGCACTAAGAATTGCATATTCTAATGGAAGAGAATTTTATTCCTACCCCTTGGCTTCTAATCTGGAAAACTATAAACATAGCTTAATTACTCTACATGTTTCTTACTAACTTTGCCTGTGCTTTCCTGAGTTCTGAGGCTAGCATGGAAGGATTAAGGTGGTGGTTTTTTTAATTGGCTTCTAGAAAACCGTTGTTGAGTGAAAAGTCTTACGAATATTCAAGTTGGTACTGAAAATTTATTGATAGTATTTTTTACCAAGATGGTGAATTGGTGGGAAATGGTCAGTTTAAGTAGTATATAGCTGTTGAGCCTGCATATCAAAATTCTTAGCAATTAAGAGAATTTTTTTAATGTACACAGTGTGCCTAAAGTTAAAGCAACTTGCCACCATTCAGGAATCTGAGAGGCAAGTTTAAGTATTTTAGTAGCATAGATCAGCCATGAGTTTAACAACTGTGCCAGCTTCTCCATAATTACAGAAGTCAAAAGTAAATAACCTTTGCCTTACAAAGGTTATTTTGTGTACAAAACTTAACAAAACGAATCAGTTGGGGAGCATGAAATCACATGACTAGCAAAGGTTTATGGTAATTGATAGAATAGTCTGAAGATGGAAGCACAAAGTCTTCCCCCCAATAAGTTTTTAATTGTACTAAACTCCCATATTTTTTATAAAGGTTACTGAGGCCTCAAAAGTCACTTGCGTTCTAATGAAAGATTTCTTTCCTCTACAGAGTAATGGCCTTAAATTCACACAAGTCTGAAAAGAAGAAAAAGAAATTATATAAAGACTCACTCTCTCTGGCTGCCATGATCCGTAAATTTCAAAAAGAGAAGGAAGCCATGAGGAAGAAGGAATCTAGTCCAAAACCTCCAGTGTCTGTTGCAGCTTCTACCCCTAGTAAAATTCCTTCCTCTTCGCTCAATGCAGGAAATGATATCTCTGACTTGAATCTTAGGATCAGTGATCCTGTCCTCTCCATTTTTGGTAGCACAAATGAACGTGAGCTCCTGCAAGAAGCTGAAAGTGCCCTGGAGATGTTGGGAGACATTGACTTTGACAAGTTGCTTGATGGCACTTCTGATGGCAGCCCAGTATCTGAGCTGTCAGGAGAAAATGGAAATGTCACTCAGGCAACCTACACCTCTCAGGTCATGACACCCAAGCAGGTGCCTGCCCTCCCAGAAGGTCTGCCTATGCTACTTGAAAAGCGCATTGGAGACCTTCGAACAGTAAGTATGAATTCACTGGTAAGGGATTGCATTCAAGAATCTGCGAGAATGAGGAAGAATAATTAGGGCCTGAGTTGTCCTCCTTGAGTTGCTGGCTGAAACTAAAAAAAAATGCAGAATTGATCTTCATGTCAACTTAATGCCTGTGTTTATACTCAGATGAAAATGGGCACAGAGATGATGCAGGTCAGTTGTTAAAACAGTGTTTGTTTCACAGTAGAGACCAGGTTTTCTAAATCTGTGTACAATAACTTGTAATGTTTGCTTGGGTTTTTTCCATAATGGAAATTTCGGTGTTACTTTAAATTGAATTATTAGTTGGTGAAATGGATGGGTGTCATCTTCCTTTGGAGGAGGAAACCTGAAATATGACTTCAGCTTACAAATCAATGTCTTGAATTTTTGGCTTTGTAGCATAAATGCTGACTTGCCAGTTTAAAAGAAGACAGCAGCAACAACCAAAAAACCCACCAAGAAACACCACCCAGGGACCAAAAAAAAAAAAACAACAAAAAAAACACAAAAAAACCCCAAAAAAACCCCAAAAAAACCCACAAAACAAAAAACCCACAAACAAACAAAACCCACAAAAAAACACCACCCACCAAAACCAACCACAAAACTGAATATTTTTCTTTTAGAAGGTTAGAATGGAGTCCAAACTTGTCAATATTAATGTAAAGTGTTAAATCCACACATTACAAACATCCCAATAGCTTATTGAAAGGGATCAGAGTTATTAAGGTGTTACATGCTCCTTACTTCAGTTGTGGATGTTATCTTAAGTTGAGAATAAATTTGTTGTTTAATTGTCTGAATTCTGATATCAAAGCTTTTACTTACTCAGAATAAAGTGCAGCTTTTACTCAGAATGAAGTGCAGCTTTTCCTTTCTCAGAGTAAGTTTTGAAAAAGCCGTTCAAGATACTACCTTTTTTGGGGAAAAAAAAAAAAAAATTAAAAAGTAGTGGAGCTTGCTTTGCTACAGGTTAGAGTAATGATAAAACATATCTATCTTAACCATATGTAAATGTCTTATAGTGTTCTTCGTTAATTTAAAATGTACCAAGCTAAATACAGCCAAAGGGTTAATAATTACTAAAGTGAGACGGGTGAGTTTGTGTACGTTTGAATATCCAGGTTGGTTTTGCTATGAATCAACAATAAGCTTCAAGCAAAACTGCAGAAGAACTGCATTAGGCCAAAAGTCAGGAAGTGTTAGTGGCCTGCCCCAAAATCATGCTGCTTCACTGCATAACGAGCCCCACCCAGCTGGAAGAAAGCTTTAATTCAGTGATTCTTAGAAAACCTAACTCTTCTGTCTTCTGCTCTTGATCTTGTCTCCTGGAAGTTTGGTGCTGTCTGAGCAGAGCAAGTCTTACCCATACACTTGAGGAATGGAGTGTGATATATCTAGATTAAAAAAAAAAATTTTAGAAAGCCACTGACTAAATAAAATAAAAGCTTCCTGACTTTCTTTTGCAGATTAATGTCTTCTAGTTCCCTTAGTGGGCACTTACGAACTACCATAACAGAAGACAATATTGTACACAAGGAGAAAAGTAATAAAACTTTTTTTTTCTATTGTAAAGATAACTGTCAAGGTGGTACAAAAAAAACCTCACACCAGTTCAGTGACAGCGATGCAGTTTTTGAATCTACCAATGTTGCTCTCTTCAAAAGCCAGCAACATTGTCCAGTATAATAGTATAATGCTGAAATTGGCTACTTAAGGTCTACCTGGGACCGAAATGTCAAAGCATATCTTTCCTTCCACTTCATATAAACCAGAAGATTATAATAATCCTTATGTTAATTATGCTTAAAGGTACTGGATTTAAGACTTTCAAACTTGTCTTTTTTGTATCCTATCACTTGTAAACATCTATAACCTTTCTAGTTTTTTTTAGCAGGACAAATGCTTCAATGTTCTTAAACATAGTACTATCCCCTCAGCAGTTGAATTTACAGTAGAAGGTAGTGAGTGGAATGCAGTCCTTACAGAAACTTTAAAAATTGTGGTATCAATGTTCATGAATGAAGTGGTAAACCATTCAGACAATGTTCCTGTGCAGTGTAGAGTTCACAATGCCAGAAAATACTTTTCTTTCAGACTTAAATGGGTCAGTTACAAATGGCAAGAACAGTAAGTATCTCATAGTAATATAAAGGAATTTTATCAAGTTAATTCTTGCATTTATTTGTAGTTTTTAGCTATGATGACAGAAGTCACTAAAATTTTTTTTTTAAAGGCAGAATTAGAGACTTTTCATGTATTTGAATATTTAGCCTCATAGCATGTTGGCTGCCTCTAATGTTTGTCAGTCACTATAATGGTACCACACTTGCCTACTTTTCTGCATGCACATCCTTTTCTAGCTCCTTCAAATATTTGCTGTCTGGTCCCAGTGACAGAATATTAGATGACAGTCAGCCTCTAGGCTTGACTTCTCTGAATCTGCAGAGTGGATGAACACTAGAGAGAAGATCTTACTGATTTTTGTAGAATGGTCCAGGGAACTGGCTTTCTCCTACAGGCTGTCATTGTTTATGAAAATAAGAATCTAGGTGATAAGAACAAAGGTAAAGGGATTCTGCGTGGGAATTCCTGCAAGATCAGTAAAAACTTCTAATAAAAGGAAGTATATATAGGAATAAGGCTGTCTTTTTTTTCCCCACCCCAAACAGACTCAGGAAGAGACCAGACAAAAACACTAAAGCGATATAGTCTAAAGATGGTGGGAATGCTGGACAGCACCAGAAAAAAGGGATGAGGTATTCCTCTAATATACATAATCCCTTTGTAGAAATTGCAATGAAGGATTGGGATGGATCTAAGAAGGCTGGGAAGTTGTAACTGGGTGAGGCGCATAACAGGTAGAAAAGGAGCCTTTTATAGATTGAGAGTGGAAATGTATCAATGCTCTTGCCTGCTTGACTTGTTAAGCAATGCTCCTCTTTTTAAAGCAAACAGTGGTAGTGGAATGTTGCTGGTGGTGAGATAATAAAACACCTACATTTTCTTTCTTCATGGTTATTGAAAAGATGAATGAGTTAACATCAGTGGTCCAGGCTGATCCTAAATAGAATGATTATTTGCCCTAGAGCAAAGAGTTTTTATTTGAGTATAATAACAATCCTCACTTCTTTTATAAACAGCTGAGTATAGTTTGATTTTATTTATTTTTTTCCAAGTAATACTGTTCTCTGGAAAATAAGGATGTGATACAGCTGTAAAAGTAAAGATACAAAAGTTGCTGGGATAAAATGCTCTATGAACTTTTGGATGCTCTTATTGCTGTATTTTCAGGCCGCCAAGATGTTTGATGAAGAAGGCAGGAAGAAGTTTTTCACGCAAGACATGAATAATATTCTGTTGGAGTAAGTGCTTATCTGTACAACCTTCCCTTTTTGGAAAGGGGGTGAAAGGAAAAGTACAGAAGAGGAAATATTATTGAGGTTGTTCCAACAAAGCCCTTAAAAGTCAATGAAGGTAGATCAGTCTAAGCTAGTTATTAGCTAAAGAGATCTATATATGAATACAATTCTTGTCATGACTATCTGTCTGTCTTTATCCAGTGTGAAGTGTTTTGTAGTGCCCTGTGTCCTTGACTTCATGTAAAATTCATGTAAAATTTTAAAAAATTGCCATTACTACTTCTTCTTCCCCACTTTAACTCAAAACACCTTCAGCTTTCATGAAGGAAAATGACAGCTTTTTACTCTGTAATCCTTTAAGCGGCTAATACAGAAGGTTCTATGTTAATATTCTAAGAAACAAGAAGTAATCTCTAGAAGACTGTAGCAGTCAAAATTGTTTCAAGGTTGATGTGGAATGGTGGGAGTAAACGAAATTTGAATGACGATCTTCAACATTGATGGAAAAGTATGTATATGAATGAATGGTTTCTTGCCATTGATTAAGACTTCCTGTTTTCATTAAAAAAAAAAAAAAATTTAACTATCTGAAAATGTCCGAAGCTGATATTTTTAGTATGCATAGCTATAATGTTATGCATACAAAGCTTCTTTAGGTTTTTGTTCAATTGTCATCTTCATCTTGGAGTGCCTCACAGTTGACTGTCTCTTGTTTGTTTGTCAGTATTGAGCTACAGTTACAGGAGATAAATCCTGCCATCCGCAACGGAGTGTACTCTCACCTTGAGGCTTTTGTGCCATGCAATAAGGACACACTGATAAAGCGTCTGAAGAAGTTACACCTCAATGTTCAGGTAATAACGAGGAGATTAGCTCTGGCATGATCAATTATGTAATAGTGATGAGGACAGAATGCAGGAGAGTAGAGCAAAAGCCACACAGTCTCCAATAAAGCAAAAGATTTTGGATCAGTTGCTAGATCAGCTTAAAAGCTTTTTTGCTGTGTACTTGCTATTGTCAGTACTTCAGGAACAAATATTTTAAGTATTTCAGAGCCTTTATTTGAGAATTAAGTGCTTTCGTCTTGAAAACTGGGTACAGGGTACATATCAAAGTAGCAGAACTAGAAAGCCACAATAATCATGGTTATGACAGGCTAAAAAAAATTACTATTGCATTCACTTTTGTGCCAAGGAAAAAGAAAGGATAGACGGATAATAGATGACCTAGCCTGTACTGTTTGTGCAAATTTGCCTTTGTGGCTAGGTCTTACAAATTCTTTATGTCATTTGCAGTTGCTTTTCTCTTAAAGAATATGTTTTCCTATTGAATAAAAAAGTTCTGTGATGTGAAGTATCCTGACCTGATTCTTTAGATGAAATCCAGGACTAAATCTTGCAGAGATCTCAGAACTTGCTATGAATGCAAACAGATTCTTACACTACTTCTAAGCAGTATGACATAATAGCACATAATATTCTAGTTCTTCTCAATAAACAGTTATGATTAAGTATGTAAAGTCAGAAGATGTAGGAAGAGAATTTAAAGTAATATACTGTATACTTCACTACAAGTTTTGGTGTTTGAAGTTCTTTATATTTAGAATTGTCTCCAAATATTTAGTCCTTAACTTTGAGGTACATAAATTACATATAATAATAATCTAATACTCAGATAATCTAATACATCCATTTTGTTCATTACCTAGGATGTTTTTATACCACAGAATTTTTGGAGACTTGATTAATTGGATACTTATTTGCAAGTGTTGAGATACTCATCGGTCAGTTCTTCTTGCTTTTTCCCTCAGGTTTTCTTTCCTTCCCTATTTTGCTTTAAAAGCATTATTTAATGAGTTCATGCCATAACGTTTTGGGATATTCGTGATACGTTTCCTTATCTTTTTTGTTGTTTCTGGTCTCAAGACTTACATGAGTTGTATGAGAAACTTCAAGTATGTGCATTTCTATAATGCTGTTGCATGTAGCAGGTTTCAAGTGCCATGTAGGAAACGGCTGTTGCAGCCAGTAGTTAGTACTGGAAATACTGCCTCAGGAGTGAGCATGAAGTAATTTTTGTGAAACTGTCTCAAACATTCTCTACACTGCATCTAATAGGACTGCTTTGGTGTTTCTCTTTTCACAGGATGATCGCTTGAGAGAACCACTGCAAAAGCTGAAACTGGCTGTCAGTAACGTCATGCCTGAACAGTTATGCAAGTATCAAGAGGACTGTCAGGCACGCAATCAAGCCAAGAATGCCAAGTAGGTATTTCTGGAGTCTGCGCATGCCCATTCTAGAGTCCAGATAGAAGTCTGTCTCCAAGTTGTTCATTCCCTGAGCTCAGCAAAATACTCAGCTCCAGTTTACAGGTGTCTGTAAGTTTTGAATTATACAAAGTACTTAGTTTTGTGTAAGTGATGTTATCACCTGACTAGAAGGAAGTTCCATTAACTGAATGAAATAGGCCTTCAGAGAAAAAAATTATAAACTGTGAGAAGGATACTGTAGATTCTCAAAATGCTGGATTAATGGAGGAGGATGGTGTGTTCAAGTACTTGATATATTTTGTCCTTGCTCATTGTAGTTGTTTCCCTCACAGTTAATTTTAGACTTTGGAGAAGCCTTAATAGATTGATAAGCATCCTGCCATTTCCCAGTAGAGACAGTACACGAAGCTTATAGCCAGTATCCTTGATAGCATCCATACAGTGTGTCCTTTTCACTTGTCTTTGAGGACCATGAAGGAGAGGAAGATGAACTGTTTACCCTTTCAGGAAGGGTATAATGACAATCTGAAGACAGGTCTTTTTTTTTTTTTTTATCTTTTTTTTTTTCCCCCCCAACATCTAAAATGACACTCCTTTCTCAAGGAAGACTTTGTCAGTGTTGTATACCTATAATAACAATTGTTCTAACTGTAGGTTGCAAGCGGAAGATGAACGAGAGAAAAATGGATCGGAGGAAGATGATGATGAGAAACCTGGAAAGAGGGTTGTGGGACCCAGGAAGAAGTTTCACTGGGATGACACAGTGAGGTGAGACAAAACTTTCCACCAGTAATTTTCACTGACTTCAAACAGGCATCTCCAAGGGGATGCTTTTACATCATACTGTTTAATAAATAATTGTTCTCAGAAGTTTTGGAGAGTGTTGGGGCTAAATAGGCAAGCTAGAATGCTGCAATGGTAAAACACTCTTCCTTTAACTTGAAAGATCATCCTATGTCCAACCCTTTTTTTCACTGCTTATCTGCTTTATCAAAATACATGAGAATTTTCCTGGTGCTAGGTCTTGAGCTTCTTCAAGCAGAGTTATACCTCCTTCCCACCATTCTAGGAATGGGTCACAAAACACTGTTACCCAATGAGCGGTAAAGATTTTTGCCACAATAGGACAGGCCACCAAAATTAGTGATGCTGGTTTGGCAAGCCAGCATCCAGAATGCATGAATCTTAACCCCTCCCATCCCCTCTAAACACAAATACTATGTTATCCCTCGAGAGCAACACAGATTCTTGTCTGAAATTATGAATTCTCACTGTTCTGTGTCCTAGAATAGATTTTACTGAAAGCTGAGGTTTACTGTTATTTAAATAATTGCAATAGACTTTTAAAGCAGTGGATCCTTCTAAACTAGTGATTTCCCATGCAAGATCTAAGCTAATTTTAGTATAAGTATACATATTATTAAAAGGGGATAGTGCATTTCTCACGCTGAGTCTTTTTAGTGTGTTAAGACAACAGGGAAGCAAACTTCTTGGAATGTATAGCTTGGACTGACCTGGAGAGGGCTGTACTTAAGGAAGAGATATTTAAATCTGTTGGTGTTTTCATTCAAGAGGCTCTGAAAGACAAATGTTACTTAACTGTGTGCACTTCTATATATTTATAAAGGACAGTAAAAGACAGCATCCCTGTCAGAAAGAATCTTCTGTTGAAATATTCAGTGTAGAATGGATTTCACTTCCTTTCAGACATTTCTCATCTTGAATGAGATAGAGGTCACTGTGAGCAAAGTGGGAGGAGATGTTTGAGCTACAAGGAAACCACAAAGAACATGTAAAACCAATTACAAAATTATAGTAAGGATGAAAAAAAAGAGCCATGTGGTCTATTGGAAATGGAGAAGTGACAGTGGCAGATCATACCAGTTGTAGTAGCAAACTTGTACAGTGGCAAACATCCAAAAAATGCAATTGGAACTGAGCTTGTCTTACAACTGGTAGTGGACAGCAGCTGTACAGCATCAGTGCTTCCATTTCTCAGCCTTTTTCTGCTAGGCTTTTCAAAGGATAGTTTCTTTCAATATATTTATTGTGTTTCTTTCTGCAGGTCTCTGTTGTGTAATCTGGTCAAGATCAAGCTGGGATGCTATGAGCTAGAGCCAAATAGAAGTCAGTCTGCTGAAGATTACCTCAAAACCTTTATGGAAACAGAAGTGAAACCACTTTGGCCTAAAGGCTGGATGCAGGCAAGGTAAGATAACTGCTTTATATATCTATTAATTTTGATGGTAACTATTTCTTGGATATTATTTGTTGTCATACATTTGGCTCAGCCATGTGCTATTAATAGTGGTTAAAACTTTACCATATGTCAGTGGAGCTAGAATATTTTAGAAGAAAGGATGTTTTTCAGAAGTTAATTTTCTGTCTTGTTTGCAAGCCTGAGAGCTAAAAACCTTCTGTTTTCCTTGGAGAATTAGGTGCTTTTGTTATCTGCTGGAGGCTGAATTTCCTTAAGTTCATAACACAGTGTGTGATGCTTCGTTTAAGGGGAAAGTGTGAGGTGGGAGGTAACTCTTGGGAAGTTATTTCTGTGATACAGGAAGTGATAGTGATACAGAAAGCAGTTTTGCCTATATGTTGGAAGCAGTCTTGATAATGCAGTGTAGCATAGACTTTAAAATTATAAGCTGGAACTTCAACACCAGAGTTCACAAAACACTGAGGTTTGTGTTCTTTATTTCCTGCGTGCAATTGGGATGCTCTGTGATTTTGCAGTTAAAAATACACCAGTTGCTTAATGAAAACTTACACTTGCTTCCTACTGACTTATTAAAAGGAAATAACTGCACAAAGGGGGGAAATAAAATGAGCGCAATAGTAATCATTTTGAAAACTTTGTCAAATTTGTATTTCACACACTTTGAAGTGTTAGAAGAGAAGCAAATATAGATGACGTGAGTTCTTTCCTTCTGTAGCACCCACTGAAAAAGACAATTTCCCATCAAGTCTTGACCTAACTGTAAAAGCTAAGTGATACAATACTAATCAATTTGCTCAAGCATATCTTGATTGTAGATTAGTCAAATTTGTAAAAATAACTGTACTGAGATATTTCCTAGAATAGTCAGTGTAGAAAATGAGGATATAAGCTGCTTGTGAAATAGTAATGAAAGGAACAAATAAAGTTTCACACTTCTTGGCATACAGCTGATCTATTTCTGTTCAAGGAATGCTGACGAGTAAGATGATTATGAAGATTTTATTGAAGTAGATGAGACAAGGGATCCCAGTTTAGCTTAAGAACAGGGATCCCAGTTTAGCTTAAGAATAGATATGAGCATCCCTGATAGTGGCGAAAGAGTCAAGTGGTAGTGTGAGGTCATCCAAGAATGTGTAGAAGTAAAGCACATTAAAATTTTTTATTTGAAAACCATATAATGTATATGGTTCTCTCCTTTCCGTATAAGTGTGCTGAAAATTTCCATAAGCTTTTAAACCATCTATAAAAGTGGTTTCATCAAAAAAGACAAACAAACAAAAAAAACCAGCCAAACAAACCCCCAAAGCAACCCCTCCTCCCAAAAAACCCAAACAAACAAAACCCACCAACAAACCCAGACCCCAATGTTTGGGGGTATGCCTGATCATAACTTTCTCTTGACCAGTAAGGCTTCATTTACCAACTAGGCAGTTTTGGTACCATAATGATTTACAAATTATCCTGTATTTATGGGCAGGCGCTTCCCTCCTTTCTGTTTAGGAAGTGATGCATTGTAATTTGTAGGCAAAAAGTTATGCATGGAAAGAGGAAGAGCAAGTATTTCCTGGAATCTGACAGTGGTAACTCCTAATATAGCACATGTTATTCATATGCTGGATGCTTGTCATCTTTGGGTGTTAGGGTAGGGATTATCATGCTGAAGGCTTATAATTTTTTACCTTTATATGTGGCCTCAAGTGAGAAGGAGCTATGTAAACTGGAAAAAAACCTGGGCATTTAATGTTAAAAATGGCCTACTGACTATATTTCATAAAGAATTCATACTGATTAAAGTAGGTCTATTGTACCAGAACTTTGTGGGTTCAGCCTAGTGGAAAAATTTCTTGATCTTTCAAAGTTAACTGTATGTAATGTTCTTCATAGCTTAGTATAGAAGCATGAGGTAAGGTATTGATCATAACTTTAAACTGCACCTCATTTGCTTGTCTATGTGTATCACAACTACCTTTGTCACGTGAATTTTCTGTGTTTCTGCCCCAGGAAGTTGTCTTATTAATATTCATGGCTTTAGAGAAATACTTCTTGTCCTAAGGGATCCCAAAACCTTTTCAAATAATTTAACCCACTTTTTTGTAACTGGGTTGCATACAAATTCCATGTGTGTCTGAGAAAAGCCTGCAACTAAATATGTGTATGTTCAAAAAAGAAGTGTAAGGAAAGGAAGTCTGTTTCCTTTAATTCCAAGACTTTCGTCATCTTTGGAGGTGGTTACGCAAGTAGGCTTGCAGCACACTTATCTTGCATAGGTCAGGCAGCACGCTTCACTTGAAAACATGATCAGAGAGAAAAAATCTCATACTGATCTCTCTCATCACCTCTTTAATCTAAATACATGTATGCAATGGAGGGTTTATTTTCCAAGCATGTTCTTGCTTTGCAACATGTACTGCATTGTCCTTTCTTTGTACCATATCTTTGACTTCTGTTGCTGTAGTAGTTATGCTTTTGTCTTCAACATTTAAGGATGATACTACAAATTACTGGGGCCTGGGATTAATTTGGGGTTTTCATTCCCAAATGAAAAAGCTTAAGGAATAGATAAAGCACCAGGAAGGAGGTGGGGCGGAAAATACTCTGGAGAAGCTGGGTAGGTCAGAAAGTGGCACACTGAATTTTTAATGAGGAATGTTCCTTTTGCTCCATGATGTTCTTCATAGGCATTCTGTAGTCTCTAATGGGAAGTAATGTAATACAGATTTGGAGGTTGGTATGGTGAAGAAAACGTTAAAATGGAGCTGAAAGTGGAATATGAGAAGTAAGGCATTGGAACTGTAGTGAGAGGATGTCAATGTTTTCTTACCAGATTACATGAGATTTGTGGATACTTGAATTTTTTGTAACTATTGCAGCTCTACAGGATGTGTTATCAGTGGTGAAAAGTCCTTGTTTAGACAGCTGTTCATGATGTGATCAGTGTTAATGTGATGGCAGTGGTGTAAGAAAATCTTGTCTGTTCTAGTTTGCCTGTCCGGAAACAGGGAAGGTGACCAGGTTTTCATTAATTGTCTATAGCTGCATTAGGGTAGCATGTAATATAGATACAGGTCAGGAATTGTTTTAACTTCCCAGTTGTCAGCTCAGGAGTTGATAACATGGAAATAAAAGCATGTGCAGAGTTGAGACTTGTCATACCAACTCTTGCCATTCATTGGCTTTGTAGTAAAATGTATGTGTAAGTCCGGTGTAATTGAAGTCACAAAAGTGGTATACAATGACCTATACAAAATGCTGAAGAAAAGCATGGCTACTGTATTCTGAATTTTTCCTCTGTGCTTCAAAAAAAGCATGAAAAAAACCCAACCCCACAACACAACAGACTAATCACAAAACCCAGTCCTATGATCAATGTGTGGACATGTGGTATGAAGAGTTTACAACAATCCTTAATTTGATATTAAAAATATTTCATTAGCCTTTGAGGAGAAAGTTCAAAATGAGGTAATATTCCATTATGTTGACTTCTGCCTGGCCATTTAGTGAGGTATTCTGAATGTAAACTTGAAATTTTGGGGCGTTTTAGCATTCTTCTGTTTATGGATGCCTGTAAGTGCATCATGATAGCAATACAGACAAACTACCTGCTAGCTACATCGGGAGCAGATAATCAAAGAGTTATTCTGAAAATTCAAGGATACGTGAGTATTTGGTGGTCATACGCTGATTATCCCTGTAGAATCACCCTATGTTTCTTTTCTCGCTGCTCTTTTAGGATGCTTTTTAAAGAAAGCCGAAGTGTTCACAATCACCTCACTTCTGCTCCGTGAGTATAATATTGACAACTTAATAGTGTCTTTAGGTTATTCATATGATCTTTTCCTGTCTTCATGCTACCTTTTGTACAGAGGAGAGGAAAGGAAGATATTTTGGGATTTGTTTGAAAATATTTGTAAGTTTTTTTTTATGCTTTAATTTAGACACATACCTATAATGCTCTTGTGGCATTGTATTTTAACTCAGTTGTTAAGTGGTTAGATAACTCCAATAGATATTCATTGTTGGATTAACATCTTTTAGTCAAGGTATTTTAAAGCACTATACCTAAATTTTGCTGTGCAGCATATTAAAATGAACTCAGACTGCAGTACTTCCTGCTGTCGTCTTTTCCTCAAAAATATTTCTGTAACCACAGAAGGCTGTGTATCTTAGCAGCATTTTACCTTCTTGATTTTCAGACAATGCTGTGTCCCTCTTGGGATCATCCCTCATTCAGCCAGAATTCAAATAAACATTATAACTTTGAATAACACCCAAATAATATTTATCATGCTTTGTGATAAATACGATTAATATAGGCTATTTTTCTACATAATAGCAAAACTGAGTCATGGTCCACCTGCAGTAAGGTCTTTTTCTAACCAGACATATTCCTAGTTGATTAGGAAAGGGGAATAAATGACCTATAAGATGTAAATCTGTTGATCCTCTTGAAGAAATAGAAATGAGAAAAGGTGTGAAGTACTTAACTTCTAAGTTGAAGCTGATGACTGATAATTCTTAATGCTGTCCTTGCATAACTGCAGTTGGTGCTACGGCATTCACTTACATTGCAAAAGAACCTGGAAGTTTGCAACAAACAGAAGTTAGATACAACTGTTTCACAGTTGATAAGCAACAAAACACTTTTTTGAGGGACAAAAAAAATGCAACTGCTTATGTGGTTTGAAATATAAATGAAATCACAAAGTGTACTCCTCTGACAGAAACATCAACATAAAGTGAAATTGCATAACTGTTATAGGGGACTTCAGTTTAGAAAAAGTTCTACTAAGTAGACGAACTCTTTAAGATTATAAGAGGCTTGAAATTACTCCATATTTTGAAATTTCTTTAAATCAGGAAAGTAAAAATCAGGAAAGTAAAACATAGCTGTCCTGACATGCCAGCAATTTGGTAAATTTTGTATCCAATTTGCTTAGAGATACATGACAAAAAATGGATTAAAAGTGTGCTTGTTCTCCCTGCCTTTTTTAACCCATTTTCTATTTCGAGGATGCTTTCTTCTTAAAGCTGCACCCTAGTAGTCATCCTTGTAGTTTACTGGGATATAATCAAGGTAATAGTTAAAACTAAAATTACATGCCTTTCTTTTCTCTTCTGATGTTCATGTATCTCCTCTGCTTTAGGGCAAAGAAGAAGGTGATTCTGGCACCTAAACCCAAAGTGAAGGTAAATCGCTATTTAGATATTTGAATTTTATATGACTATTTGATACAACCTGTTTCCTACCTCTGATCTGGAAGAATTCTGGCAGAAGGGTTCCATCAGGAGATGCTATAAGAGCTTATTGACTTGGTGGTGTATTAATTAAAAGAAAGTAATACAAAAGATTGCTGTCTTGTAATCTATATTAGTTTTTTTGAAAATTGACTATGAGGAGGTGCTAGTTTCAGTTACGAAGAGGTACTAGTTTCAGTAAAGTTTCACGTTTTTAATGTGTGCTTTGTGGTTATTTTCAGCTTGTATTCAATTTGGCAACATTGGAAAAATGTGTGGTTGGGAGGATAACATAGTAAGTTGATAGAGGTTATCATTAGACACGACTAGCTGTTGTCTTAGTTCAGTTCCAGTTTTACCTAGCAATCAGATTAGCTATCCTGTTCTTCACAGCATTGATTATTCTTAACTGTATGGGGCATTTTTTAGTTATGTGGAACAGCAGCACTATGTTTTTAAATACAAATATTGAATTAGCACATGGGACTCCCAGCAACTAGATATCATAGGTATCTTAATATGAAAATTTCAGTAATAGGTCTTCGGTTCACCTGAATTTACAGAATAGTAGTATTACAGTAAAGAACACTTTAGATCTACTCCAGAAAGGCTATTAAACCTGTCTTTTCTTATCTTTTCATTCTCAGGACTCCAGTCCAAAGAAAGAACAGAAAACTTGTATGTCTTCAGTCAATTCAAGTTGTGCTACTGTACTGAGTTCCAGCACACCTGTCTGCACCCCAGCCAGCTCTAGCTGCACACCAGCTCCAGAGACGATCTGCTTGGATGACTCGCTGGATGAAGACCTCTCTTTCCACCCACCCTCACTGGACTCTATTTCTGATGCTCTGGCAGTTATCAATAATGGTGCCAAGGGATCACCTCTTGGGTCTGCTATAGAGACACCAACATCCAGACCTCGCCCTGGGCTGAGGGAAGAGAAACTTGCAAGCATTATGAGTAAGTTGCCCCTGGCAACCTCAAAGAAAGTAGAGCCCACTCAAACACCCCATTCATCAAGTCTTATTGCTGGTCACACAGGGCCAGTACCAAAGAAACCCCAGGACCTAGTTCACACTGGTATCTCTTCAGGCCTTATTGCTGGATCTTCAATTCAAAATCCTAAGGTTTCCTTAGAGCCTTTGCCAGCCAAACTACTTCAGCAAGGACTACAGAGGTCAAGCCAGATCCAAGCTGCTTCCTCTTCTTCGCAGACTCATGTTTCTTCCTCTAAGACCCAAGCAGCTATTTCCACCTCTTCTCAAAGAACCAAGGATGCTAATATCTTGGTATCATCTTCTGAGGCTCAAGGTGGTTCTTCCTCAACATCACAAGTGACAAAGGTGCACCAGCATTCAGCTGTACAGCAGAAATATGTATCTCCTTTACAAGCAACTATTAGTAAATCACAGACCAATCCAGTGGTGAAACTGAGTAGTAATCCCAAGCTGTCTTGTTCATCATCAATCATTAAGGCTCAAGATAAGTCTGTAGTATATCGCCTGCCTTTGTCTAATCCCTCATCTGGAAGTGGCGCTCAAGTGTCTCACCCACTGGTTTCTCGGACAACATCCAGCACCTCTACCTCTAGTAACTATTTAGCCAAGGCTATGGTGTCACAAGTTTCTTCCCAGGGTTTCAAGCCTCCCTTCTCCATGGCTGCCTCTCCCAAACCTGCTGCCTCTCCCAAGCCCAATGCATCTAAGCCCTCTGTGACACCCAAGCCCAATGCATCACCTAAATTTTCATCCAAGTCCACCTCATCCCCCAGGCCTGCAACAACACCCAGTTCTTCCAGTTCAAGTGCACTAGTTTCCCAGAGTAGTCACTCCAGCAACAACCCCCTTCATAAACAGACCAGTGGTGTAAATATCAGCAGGCAGTCTCCCACAATGAATTTGCTGCCCTCTAATCGCACCTCAGGCCTTCAGCCTGCAAAGAACCCTCAGGCTTCTTCAAAATTGCCCAACTCTTCTCCTTCTGGAACTGTTGGTAAAAATAATTTGGGTGGAGTTGGAATGAATGTACCTGCCAGCAGAGGCAGTAACCTTAACTCAAGTGGAGCTAGTAGGACTAGTCTGTCTGGGGGAGCAGGAAGTGGAACACAGGGTGCTACTAAACAATTGTCAACTCCACACAGACCATCTTCTGCCTCAGGGTCTCCAGTTGTAGCAGCCAGTGTGCAGGTATGCATCTAACAAGTTTACATTTAAACCTTAAAAAAGAAGTGTGATAAATATTAATGTAAACATTCTTTATTACAATATCTTGATTTGAAGATGGGTCATAAATGCAAAGTTTACACTTTACTAAGCATAAATGCTAATACTGATAAAACTATTTCACAGTAGTGAATAGGCATTTCCAGCTGATGTGAAATGTGAAGATCAGTGTGGAATGAACCCTCACTGTAAAATGTTGGTTGGTCTGTACTGTGGAACAGAAATCACTTTTATTTTCTTTTTTGAAGACCACTAGGAAAGGTAAGCTTTGTGTGGCCATATTTTCAGGGGATGCAGTATTGTCTTGTACTACTGGATTTGTGTATTCTTGCATATTTACTTATTTGTAATGATGATGGTCATATGAAAAGGTGTCTTGGTACATTTTTGCCAAGCTTCATGATTAACTTGCAAAACTAGAGTTCACCTCTTTGCAGCTTGAGTATAATGCAAGACTTGTATTTAAAATTAACACTTCTAAGGGCTTTCCATTAGTATTAGTGATTAAATAGGCATTTCATTTTGTAGGATCTAACTGAATGAGACACCTCATTAGTGTATAAATATCCTAGAAATTGTTTGAGAGAGAGTTTATGCAGAACTTTATCACTGAAGATAAAACAAGTCATACAAAGAACAACAATATTTTAAAAATATTTGCTAATACTTATGCAAAAATATTATTTACCCAGAAGACAACCTGCTTTCTCAAGTTGTGCGTTCTTCTTACTGGAAATTAATTACTGAGATGATTTGAGGTTTTCCCCTCTCTTTATTGCTCTCTCTGTTCTGAAGTCTTCACTGCTTAAGTAAAGTTACAAAAAGCAATATCACTGTAAATCAGAGTCTTGGTGTACAGCAAATGGAAAAGCTTTGTATGTTTCTGAACAATGTACATAACTACTGTGTGGTAGTGATGTATACTCAGCTTTTAGCAACAGTTTATAATTTAGCTTGCTGTCAAATTTTTCTTAATGCAGCTGAATAACAGGAGGAAGATGATCTTTACATGACATTGCTATGGTCTTTCATCCTATTGTACTTTAGGTGTTGCAGTAAACAAGAGATGACTGGCAGGCTCTGACACAGCCTTCTCATTATTTTGGGTACTTTGAATGAAAAAAACACAACCCATATGCTGTGTAAGGGCCGCTGGGGTACCACATAGGGCCTAGAGAAGAGTTGAGCCAGATATGGTGCAGTTTGGGTACTCTGGAAGGTGCCTGGAGGAGACAAAAAAGGCTACAGTGAATGGACTGGGAACAGAGTTGTGTTTTCCTGGTGCAGTCAACAGAATCCAGTGGACACAGCTGCTGTGATATAGAAGAAAATGTGAAATGGTTGTGGTAGTGTTTAAAGATGATGGACAAGGGAAATAAGTAGTATTGTGTTGGATGATGAGATGAATTCTGTGATACAGAAGAAAATGTGAAATGGGTGTGGTAGTGTTTAAAGATGACGGACAAGGGAAATAAGTAGTGTTGTGTTGGATAATAAGATGAATTTTGGCAAACCTTCCTGTGGTTAAAGGCAAGTAATTTTTTTTTTAGAAACACCGATCACCTGGGGTATGAAATGCATTTTGGCAGACAGTGATGTTGAAGAGGACTGGAGGGGTGTGGTGGATAATCATGTAACTTGAGTGCATACTGTAATACAACAAAATAAGGTGTGTTAGTATATAGAAGGGGGAAATCAGCTAGAAGTACTGAGCAACATATGGTATCACTAAAGTAATTATTGTGACTTTACATGTGGGGGAATGGTGCAAGGAAGATAAACCATGGAATAAGGCTGTAGCTACTGTGCAGACTGAGGCTTAGTCAGTGGGGTACGTTCAAAAGAAGATTAGAATCAAATTACCTCCTAGTCCAAGTACACTGAAGGGGAAGAGATTTGTGATGAGGCCTTTATTTAGCCTTAAAGATCTAATGGCTGGCTGCTGAACTTAAATTCCAGACTAGTTGTTAGGTACAATGTGCTAAGGAGTTACTTACTCTTAAAACTTTGCGTAAGACTGAAAGTGAATCTCCTTTCTGTAACGGGTTTAGGGATTTAATTCATCTCTGAGATGCTAGTAATCAGTCAGAAGATGAGAATGGTACCAGAATTGCTCACTAGAATATCCTGGTCTGCTTACCTTGAAGATCAGACTAGATGATTTCATGGGATGTTCCTAACTAGGAAAAGTTTCCAAGAAGTGTTTCCCTCCTTTCCTCTTTTGATTGACACAGTTATTTGCCAGAATATAAGATTGTACCTGCTGTGGCTCCACAGAAATTTTACTCTGGAATACAGTTAACATCTTAAGAACACAAAGCCAAAGTAATCTAAAATTCAGCACTACTGTTTGTGATTTCCTTAAAAAGGTCTACCTACCATTAGTACTCTTGAGCAAAATCTGGCTTAGACTTGTAAGGATCTTAAACACTCAGATTTACACGATCAAGATGAACCCTTTTATGAAGGGTTATGTCACCTTTATGCTAGGTGAGACAAATAGAAATATTTGAACTGCACTCTTCTAGGGCATTCTCTGTAGCTCTTTCCATTACTGAACTCTCTCTCTTTTTGAGAAAGTAAACAAGGTCTTGGCAGAGCACATTACAGAGCTGCTTTCTGTTTCAGGCATTTTTACAAATCCACAATTGCAGGAGATTGCTATGTCATAGGCTTTTATTTTGTTGCACAGTAAAGATTGCACAGACAGTGAATGGTTGTCATTTTTTGTACATGGGCTTATTGTGAAATTAGTACTTTTAAAGGCAAAAGAGAAAAATCATGTATGTTGAAGTTTTTAATCCATGTTTTTTCAGCTTGTGGGATGGAATATGTCTTAGAAGCTGTCGCTCTTATGATGACCAATACAAACACATAGCATCTGTAGTTGCTTACACTTAGAGAATTACTGCTTTAAAATTTCATGTTTTCTCGTAAGCAGCAACTTAACCTTTCTTTAGCTGCTTTTCATCACTTCGCTGTTTCTGTAAGTTGGTATTACAGAACTCAAGGAGATTTCACTTTCATTTTAAGGTCATATATTCATTAAATGAGTCCAAGTTTTGGTTAAGGCTTATTTGTCTAAATGCACAGGTTTGAAGTCCTGTTCAGTCTTTTTAGCTCAAATGCCCAAAATATTGAATCTGATTCAAAATCCTTTCAATACTGATTGTTTTGTAGTAGATCATTAGAGAATTAGCATATAAAATTACTATATGCATAGTGAGGGAATGATTGTTAAACAAGGATAAGCTGTCTTAATGTTAGAGGAATTAGTGTGATTTGGGAACTGTTGTAGCTAAAACGTTCCTGGCTAATCTTGCATTTTAATTTTTAAACTAAGTTAATTTAACTTCATTGTGACATGTAGAGTGGTGAGGTTATTTTCCTTTGCCTTTTGCTTCATACACATCTATACATGTATATATGTATGTCTGCATTTTGATAATCTGACTTCTCTTGAAGTGGGGGAGTTCTTATGTATGAATCTTGATTTTTCAGAAATCATTGCTTCTAAGCAGCCTCTTTAGCAAAAAGTTAGTATTCTGTTAAGACCCAGATTTGGAGAGGGGAGAGTAGTACTGTCCTTCTAAAGAACTTCAGATCTACATGTGATAATTTCGTATTATCAACCTAGTAGAAGATGTTGCATCAGATTCTGACCTCACACCCCGTGCATAATTAGAAAGGAGGTAGAGGAAATTACCTGCAAAGCTGATAAGAAAAACGTGAGATGAACTATACTGTCATGTCTGAATCTGAGATATAATTGTGCTTGCTTAGCAGATGAACAGTGGGAAGACCTCCTAGGTGGATAAGTGGGTATTTATTAATAGTTTAATACACTTCTTAATAGAGCCTTACTTAACAGAAAATAGTAGATTCTTATCTCCTTAAAGGATACAATTTAAAACTTTGAAATCTTGAAGTACTCCTCTTCTTTGTACAGTCAACAGCAGGAGCATCATTACTGGCTAACGCCTCACCTCTGACTCTCATGGCATCACCCCTGTCTGTAACCAGTCAGAACGTGACGTCTGCACCATTAACTCCTTTTGGGATGCTGGGTGGCCTTGTTCCTGTGACCGTGCCCTTCCAGTTTCCCTTGGAGCTGCTTGGCTTTGGGACGGACACAGCTGGAGTGACAACCACCTCGGGATCTACCTCAGCGGCTTTCCACCACAGCCTAACTCAGAGTGAGTGGAATTAGTTATCACATTGTTCTGTAAGGAAGGATGCATCCTGAAAATGGAAATTAAGAAGGAAAGCAGTAAATTTCTGAGAAACTTAAAATTTGGTTCATGAAAATCCCTAAAGGAGAGTAAACATGGTTTTTCCCTAGTAAAAATTTATGTAATTATCTAAATGCTACGAATCACCTTTGATAAGCTTAACTTCATTGTTAGATTCACAGTATATACTTAGTTTTGAACATGCGTTTGGGGGTTAACTTTTAATCCCTTATCTTTAGAAAGCAATATAGCTTGAGTCTCCAAATGCCACAATACAAATAAGAGACTTAATATGGTGATTCCTTAAAATATCCTTAGCTCACTAATGGCTTACACTCTCAGATACCAAACAGCTCTCTTATGAGGAAGTGTCAACCAAGATGGCATTTAGTTTTCTCTGATTGCTTGAAAAGAAATTCTTTAGGCTTTTAACCTGTATCAATTTTTGGTCCTTCTGCCAAAGCAAATGGTATGAAGAGTTGCATCCCAATAGTGAGGCATGGTCCTTGCTCTGACTTCTGATTAACCATAACCAAATAGGTCTGTGTCTGTTGACTTATTCCAGCCATCAGAATGCTATCAGGTACTTAGTTTTTGTTGTTGAGATACATCTTCAGAAATCTGTGCAAATTAGCATGCTACTATAGCTACACTATAAAGATAAAAACTTTGTATTTCACAAAGGCTCTCCTTAGCATTTGTTTTTATCTTTCTTACTCTTTTTTTTTTGCCCCAGACTTACTGAAGGGTTTACAGCCAGGTGCTCAGCATGCAGCAACGCTGTCTCACTCACCTCTGCCTGCTCACTTGCAGCAAGCTTACACAGGTAAAGACACTGTATTTTTCTTATTACTTGTTTTTAACTTAAAAGTCAGATTTCTGCCCTAGACTGAAATAAAACATACACCAGAATTGAAATTGGTTTAGAGAAGACAGCACATGAAGACAAGCTTTGGTGGGAGCAGGTAGTGTACATTCTGTCACAGCAGTGTTTTTTAGAACCTGAACAGTGTTTTTTTTTCTACATGTTTTCAACTTCAGGAACAAAAAAAGTTCAAAGATTTCAATAATACTTTATTGTAGCAGTTCTAGAAACCTAAGTGTACAAATTCAATTGGTGGGGAAAAAAAGCAATACTACTGACTAGATGCTAATGTGATTGTTTACAGGCTGCATAAAGTCTGTATTGGTGAGATTGTTTTTTCCACTCAACTTTAATTTCTCCTTTGGAGGAGAAACCGACGTTCCAGCTAGAAGCTTCTTCATGTTTTCTTGTAAGAGTGTTTAAATGTGTGAACATTGTGATGGTTTCCTAATGGAAGATCTGCCTTCCCTGGGAATTTTATCCTTGATAAGAGTTGCACATTTTAATTGAGAAGAGAAGCTTGAAGTAGAACATCTCCTTTTTCGTTTTGTAAGGCTTAGAGCTGAAAAACTATCACAACGCTTTAGAAGGTGCAGTTTATAGTGTACTCCCTTCTTTGCCACCCATAGGGTTTTTGTTTTTGACAGGAGAAGGAACAGAAAGGGTGGCAGTGTCTTGGTGGGAGTTCTTCATCCTGTTCTCAGAATCTTCAGCATGGAAAAAAAATGGGCAGTGTTGCTCTAAGAGGCTATGAAAACAAACTAGTTGGCTATATTTGGTATAACCTTAATTTTTGTCACAGTGAGTGCCATGGGTTGAATACTAAAAATGCTTTATCACAATGTAAAGGCTTATAAAGAAAGGCTTGATTTTTAATTTTTTTTTTCAGTATCCCAAGTTGCAACTTAATCTTTGGTATGAAGCGTGGTATCATTTGGTATGAAGCCTGATACCTTAGGTAATAGCGCTATTTCTAATAAATGAACTACAGAGAAGATGCAAAGTCTTCCATCCTATAAAAACAGCGTACACTTTGGTGATGCTAAAGCTGAACATGCCAAATTCCTGTCTCTCTTGCTGTAAGTTAGAAGAATAAAATTTCACTCATGCTTTTATTCTTCCCTTTCTTTTCCTGTCTCAAAACTACAGATGGAGGCCAAAGTAAAGGGGACACTAAGTTACAGCGGAAAAACCAGTGACTTCTGGACAAGCAAGGGAGCTGAAGCAGTTCTGGTTGGCTGACAGAATCTGCCCAGTTGGGAAAGTGCTTATTGTCACAGGGCTGCTGTTTCTGTCGATGTTTACATATTCTGATCCCAAGCACTGTGGTGAGAGGAAGAAGAAAAAGAAAACAATACTTGATCAAAGAGAGAAGGAAAAGGAGGACTGGTCCTCCTGGTCATGCAGACTGGTCATAGTTTGATCTTGCCTAAAGAAACAAGCTTTTTTATCTGCTCTGATTGGCTTTTAAAAGAAATTGATTGTCAAACCCACAGCAGCACAAACATGTTTTTTTCTGGGTGATGTCCAATGAAGACTTTAAAGCAAGAGAGGAGCTAGAATAGGTTTCTCCATCCATTGTGTAAGGTGGAATTATTCACTTCATTAGTTCCCGAAGTGCCCAGTATAAGATTATGCGTAGGTCCTGAGTGTACTATATGGTTGTGGACCAAAGGTTATATAGAGTAGTGGTGGTGCTGGGATACTTTGCATTATAGTTAAACCCTTACACAAATGCAGTTTCTGATATGGGCATTTTTCCAGCTTTACAAGGCTGTTTAGCTTTAGGGAGCCTACAGATGCAGTCTCATTACAGAGTTGTCTTCAAAAACATATCTCCTGGTACCTCGAGATATGAGACACAGACTACTGGGAAATCCCTTGCTCCTTGGTTTGTTTTTTTTATATAAAGATTCTTATGTACGGGAGGAAGGGCATGGAAATTTTCCATTTACATGAAAAGGAAACCCATATTTTATTGGTCGGACTAGCATTTCTTTGCCACATACCTTTTTTTTTTAAGGCACAATGATTATTTTTTCCACTCCTTCCACTTGTTAAACTCCTTTCCTTTGCCTTGTGCTTATCTGTTACTAAAATTAAGTAATGTTCTATTCATGTCTCTTATAAAAACACAACCAGTTCTTTACTCATTCTAGATCTTCCTCGTTTTTCATCTAACTCCTCCCAAAAGCCGTGCATTATATTGATTTGCTAGTTACAGAAAGCTGATTGTGACCTGTTCCAGAGCCAGGTTAATACTCCTTCAGGCATTAGCCAAAGAGGAGTCGTTCAAAAGCGACCAGAGGTGCCTTCTCTTCTGGGGGCTGAATGGGTTGTCTCCAGCATTTCCAGCCCCTGCTGGCCTGGGGAGTTCCTGACCTGAACTCTTCCTTACATGGTAGCACAAGACTGCAAAGCTGGCTTTTTGGGTTTTTTGGATAGCAATACATCGACTGGTTCATTTGTAAGGTTAGGAAGTATCCAGCACATGTTGCACTTTCGACACTAGGACAGAACTTTGCTGTTGAGTCCCTTGCGCTGTCAGATAAAAGGTGAGAATGGCAGAAACTGAAATAAGTAGGGGAAAGGAGCAAATAAAATAGTATGATGCCCTTCTTCAACCCCAGAACATTCCTGTCATCAGAGATGCTGAAATTCGTAGTAGCTAGTCTTTCCAGTAGTTTTATTCAAGATTGAACCAGTGACTACTGGTTATCTCTCACCTTCCAGAGAGACTTTGACCCATGGGTAATGAATCTTCAATGTTTTTTGCTAGATTAACTTACAGCTTTCAGGTTTCTTTTACATGTGATTTATTTTTCTTAGACCAGACAACAATTTCTTTTCTATTTAGAGCTCATTTTAATTTTATATAAATATATATACGTGAATTTAAAATAATATATATTGTGTATTTAGTATAAAAATGTTGGGTTGAGCTCAGCAATAAATGTTTTTGCACAACACTTCTGTGAAAGACAGATTGAATTAAAATAAGATGCATTAGCTTGTTAATTTCACTCCCCACAGCATCTGCCAATTAAATGCTTTTTAGCTAGTGCTAATGTTTTGTATGTGGTGTGTTGATTAGATAAGCTTGCATCTCCATCATCAAGGTTATTTAGAGTTGAAACATACAGCTATGTAGACTCTGACATTCTTAGTACTGTGCAAATTCTGTCAAAATACCATAAACTATTTAGAATGCAAGCTTTATCTGATTTTTTTTTTCCCCTTTTTCTGCAGGAAGGGTTGAAGGATGACAACTTTTGTTTTTTGAGGCCTAACAGTCCTTGTAGGATGCTAATTCTCTGCACTCTGTCAAAACTGATACTTTTTAACAATGCATGTACCTGAGGGAGTTGCAGCAGTGAGCCATCACGCAGCAATATATTTAAAAGACCCTGTCCTAAGAGAGTTCTACCTCTTCTATGTTTTCCTCATCAAGGCATCTCATGCAAATTGCCATCTTTTGTCTTCACACTTCATGAACTTTTAAATTGGGAGACTTGGAGCCCTTTATAACTACAGCACAAATTTCCTTTTAACATTCCTCTCTTTCTAGATGCCTCATCTTCAGTTGAAGAGTATCCTCTCTAAATCTTAAGGAGGGTATGAATAGTCCTGTCTGTGTGGCCTGTTGAGCTTCTCAGTCTTGGGAAACCAGTAAACTAATGCTTATTTGTGGAAATAGGTGATAAGATGATGAGAATAAACATGACTATACATTGTTTGTGAAGCCAGTTCAAACAGCCCCCCTGAGGGTAACTTTTCAGTCATTATGCTCCTGAGCTTCTTTGGAATCAGCAACATAGCAATGAAAGGGTCTGCATTCCCTGTTCCATCTTCTCCCTGGTTAGACCTAGCAAGGCCAAATCAAAGGAAATAATCGGGTGGCTGCCAGAGACCTTCGCAGGCAGCATAAACAGGATGAGGAAGTGAAAGATATCTGCAACGTCCAGATGCAAAATTAGGTTAATGTTTTGCTATTTTCTGCACAGCAGCTCTTCTAATGGCATTTTCCTCCAAGTTTTTACTGCTTTTTAAGGGCCTTTGTTAATAAATAAACTGTAGTTGTACATACTAAATAACCCTCAGTATTCACAAGCAATAAGAAAGCCAAGTAGAGCTGTCTTTTCCAGGCAGCAGGGCTGAACTTGGTTTGGGGACTGTATATGAGCTAACATGTCAAGCTCACTGAAAGCCCCAAACAAATGCAAGCAATAATTTCAAACACAGGTTTTAGATGTTAAAACCGTCTGGGTAATATTTTCTGCTACATGATCCAAAGTCCCAAAAGTTGTGGTAGCTATTTGAAATACTTGGAGGCACTTGCAAAGAAAGAAGGCAGGCTAGATGAAAAACAGGCTGCAAAGTTTCCTGATATGTTGGACTATAACTGCAGTGTTCTCCCACTCCAAGATGCAAATGGCCTAAATCACTTTGTCCGGCCTTCTCTGATTTGAGATAGATGACTAATACTGATCAACTAAGTCACAAGTGTGGATGCTGTGGGTTTCACATCTGTTTTCTGCTAATCAGAAGTAACTTTTCATTACCTGGGTTCTGCTTCTTGTTTGAATCCAATCAAAGTTGTCTGATGCACAGATTTGGGGGTGGGACAGGTGCCAAGAGCCTGTTTCCTTCCCTCAGTCCCATCACCTGACCCTTCCTCCACACTCCTTCTCCACTTGGTGCAAGACCCTTGAGGACATGAAAACAGAGAAATCCTGCAACTCTCCCAAGCTGCCATCAGTGTGTGAACCATTAACCCTCTGGGAGTCATCTTGGACTCCAACTAACTTTATCACATTTGCTGCTACATTCGTAAAATGAACTTTTGGCTGTATTTATTAGCAAATTTTAATCTAGTTTACAGTTTGTTTGGTTTTCTTTTGAGTAGTTTTTGCCCACAGATGGATTAGAAGTGTTGGGGTGTTTGGGTTTGGGGTTTTTTTGGAGTGAATTGTTGAAGGCACAGTGATCCCTCTTCTACTTTTGTTTTGTTTTCATTTTTTAAAAGATGGCATTGCAGGGAAAACCTGCAGCCAAGCCAAGGTATGGAAGGCTTCCTCCCACGCCTAACGTTCATCTTTTGCTGAATTGGGGGGGCAAATCACTAAAGGGACACTTGCTTTTTGTTTGTGTTTTTTTTTCTCCATAAAATGAACCAGAAGGTGAAAGCAGTAGATAAAAGACTGATTCATTAACACTTTATGCAATTTTAATTTTATAGAAACGAAAAAAACAAAAATTGGTAGATTTTGATTGGTCCTAGCTCTGGTGAAATGGCTGTTACCCTCCATGACTGACTTGATTCAGGCCTTTGTCCTTTGTTTAAGTGCCTTTTTTTTTTTAATTTTATTTTCCTACCCTGTTTAAACTGTTCTCAGAGATCCTGAAGTGCTGGAAGGCATTTTGGAGGAAAATCTTAAGCTTGCCAAGATGGCTTTATGCTGTTATACTAATTTTTTCCCTTTTGTAAAGAAAAAAAGTGTGTAATGTGTGTAACTTCATAGCTACTGTACCATGGCGTTGGTTCTGTGTGCTTGTGCTTTCTTTCTCTCTCACACTCACACACGTGTGCACACACACATATACAGCAATATTCCTGAGAAACCTATCCATCCTTCTACATTCTGCTGGCTCTGTTAAACACTTAAAGGTGAACGTTGTTGCAAAGATGGCAGTACAATAAAAGGGTGTGTGTGTGAGTGTGCGTAAATGTGCGTGAGAGAAAGGAAGTGGCTAATGGGAATGAATCTTCTTTCATTTTTCTCTGAAAGTTTTAAATTTGTATCTTAATTAGGTCATCAGTAAAACATTATGGGCCCTGTCTGGCAACCTTATTAAATACTGGACCACTTTACACAATTACTGAGTCTGAGGCAAAGACGTGTGGCTGATAACCCCAAGGAGGTGGGGGGGAAGGAAGGTTAAAATAGCAGCTTGCAAGATGTTTGAGTTAAGATGAATTGCAAGGAATCTTGTGTGTGGCTAGTCACATCAGCTTGATGCCAGTTATTGCAAGGATTTTCACATTTACCAAAGTTGTCACTTTCTACCATGCATCAGATCTAAGAAAGAATTTGGTATAACCTGCAACAGTGCAGCTGCTAATTGAAGTTAAACTTGCCTGTGCTTCACATGATGCCTAAATCATTCACCATGAAGTACTTCTGTAGTTGTTCTGTTTCTCTTATTGAGATTTCATTAATGGTTTGTTCTCTTAATACAATGAACAGTAAGTTCATGTGTTGTTAGCTGCAAGTGAACCCTCATAATAGTGTCTGTGCTTGTTTCCTTGTTCTCTGACAAAATTAGCAATCTGCAAGTAGATCATCTAGTGATTTTTAACAATTCTGTGCTGAGGATATATCTAACTTATGATTATTATAAACATGCATACCTGACACTAGCAATTCACTTGTTGACCAAGTGCTAAACTTAAGGTAACATACGTACACATCACTAGACTGTGCTAGTTCTATGATGTGCTTCCCCTGGGGAAGATCTATTTTTGAGTTGCAGTGAGAAAAGGAAGCATTTACTTTCCAGAATGGGAATGGAATGAAGAGTCAGTCATAGGTGGAGAATCCATGTAGAGAGCAGAAAATATCAAATACATGCTCCTGTGGCAGAGAATAGCCTAACTGCTATTTCAGCTCTTGGCTTGTCTTCACATGTTTGAGTGAACCTGTTTATGTAAACTAGGCCATAGGCGGATTTTTTTTACCAATCTAATGGTGCCAGTCAAAGACAGGACTATTGCTGGTGGCTCAGCCAATTGGAGGGATAGTGAGGGTGCTTTTTAATCTGCTTTTGGTGTGTCTGTGAAGTTACTTCAGTGGAATTTGCAACTTCTACCTGTGGCAGTAAACCCAACTAACCTGGCTCTTCTGTTGCTATTTAATTCATTTTGGGGCACACATGCTCTTTATCTGAGGCTGATCTGTGGGATGGGGAATCCACAGCTGGTGATGATGGTTGGCTGTTGCAGTGTTTTTTAACAAATGCAGCTGTTGTGAAAATCTGTGTCTGTCTACTTCTTAAGAAATCACTGCCAAAATAAGCAGCCAGAAGTATGCTGGGCCACTGGAAAGATAACTGTTGTGTAGGGGAATGCTTTGTTTGTGGAAACTTCTGGTATGGCTGCTTCATCCTTTTTCTGTGACCCAGTGATCCCTTGCTGCTGTAATAGCCTTTTGGGGCCAGAGAAAGCCCTGCTGCTGCTATGAGTTATGCTGAGAGATCAGCATGGCCTGGAACTGGCCCAAAACTGGGGAAGTACAAAGATTCCCTACAGCTGTTTTTGCACACTCATAAATAAAGCTGTGCTAATCTTGTCAGTAGTCAAGGATATAGGTCTGTATTTTGTAGTGATTTTTGACAGCTATAATTCTGCAGAGTAACTCTGGAAAAAAAAAAAACCCACATGTTCTGTATCTAGAAGTGAATTTCAGTCTCTTCCCTTGCTGTCATCTCCTGCTTAAATAATAGCCATTAACTAGTAAGTTTTTCTTTATGGTGAAGTAATCCAAAGCAAGCAATGTACACTGTTTGACTCCTGTCATGCTCAATATTAAGGGGTTTTATTTGGGGGTTTTTGTTTGGTTTTGGGGTTTTTTTTTGCCCAGCAGTGTGTGCAGATGTATTTTATCAACAGACAGTTTATGTTTGTTACTGTCCAGTACCAAGAGATTAAGGGAGCATCAACCAAAACCAGTCAGGAGATCTCACCATCGTAGGCCAAACCAAGTAGCTGCTGAGGCAGCCAGAGCTTCTTTGAGACTTGTCTGGGGGGGGGGGGAAGAAACCTTCTTGTGTTCTCAGCTTTTTCCAGATAAGGCCTTAGTTTGATTAGTAGTCACTAATATCAACTATGCAGATAAGTATTCTTTACGTGTTTCAGTGTTACATGCATTCCTTCCCCCAGCTACCCTTCTTAACACATGTTGAAGTTTTACCCAAAGAAAATGGAGTATTTTTTGAATGTCTGTACTGCAGAAGTCTTTTTTGCTAATGTGAAGAAATTTGTATTTAAAAAAAACAAAAACCTTTCACTGATGCAACACCTAGTGTCAAGTGTCATGAAGTTGCTTTGAGAGGGAAGCTAAAATCACCTCTTGTGACACGTTTTAGTCTTTTAGAGTTTTTTAGAATATTCAGCTCTCAAAATTGGTTTAAGAAGCCGCAGCAATGTTTTTTACTGTACAGATTGGATTTGGGGAGAAACGAGGCATCCGAGGTTTCCTTCCAGTATCAGAAGTGAAATAATCAATTTCTCACTTAAATGAAGGGGCAGTATTGGCTACACAGTAGCTGGATGTTTAAATAAAAACTATTTCTGAGGTATTTCTCACTGATCTTTTAGTCTTGTTGTATGTAACTACAAATAACAATTTAGCTCAGAGGTGAGAACTGTAGTGTGTGTTTTATTGCCGGTGATTCCATCATGTAGCAATTAGTACCATGGTCTTGCGTAGTTCTCAAGATCCGTACTGGAAATAGATGGAGAAATTTTATTTTTGGACTACTGTTTTAAAAAATTACAAAATTAACTACTACTTTTTACCCCCAAAAGTCTACTGAGCAGCATTATATTTTAGCAGTTAAACTAGTACCCTTGTTATGTGATTTGTCTCTTGTAGTTGTCTTTTACTGAGGGTTAGAAGCATTTCATGAGTAATCCTTAAAATGTTGGCATTCTTTAGCTTAAAGTCAGGTGCTTATAGTAAAAGGGCATCTGTGATGATAACTTCTGATGATAAAAAAGCGCTATGTTCAGAATATTTCATTGGAAAAAAAAAACAGGTGTGAGTGCAAGTCCTTTTACTCTGCCTGATAAAGAGGCTCAGTGAAGAACAGAGCTTCCAAATGCCTGCAAAGCTAATGGTTGTGGGGATCATCCCCCCGACGGAGGTTTGGCCTCAGCATCCTTTCTTTGGTGTCACTTTTGGTATGTGTAAATATATATTTATTTTAGCAAGCTTGGATATAGCCAGCTTAACTCTTCCTTACTTGCTGTTATCCCCAAGACGATGAAAGGCTGAGAAACTGATGAACAAAGTGTTTTCCTGCCTTTCACTAAGGTAGCTCAGAACAAACAGCTGGCCAAGAGTTTTGTTATAAACAAATGTTAAATCACAGCAGAATTCTTTGCATTCCTGTTTCAAATAAAGGAATGTGCCATTATGCCAAGATGGCAAACCTGTTTGAGTTGGTGATTCCTGTGATGCTTTACTCAGTCCAGCATCAATTTGTACAAGGTCACCTTCCTCTTTTTAATACTTGCATATTTCGGATCATAGGGCTTAGTGATGGAGAGAGGATCTTAACAGCCATGTGCTTACATGGTGAGCTCTTCAACGAAACTCCCCTGTGAAATGCTCCCCTCTTGTGACAACAAGCCTGAACAACCAAATGCAGCTACATTTGGGTGATTAGCACCACTTTCATTTGGACATTAGGGAGGCGTGTTCCAATAACTTCAAGGGATACTGTGTTTTAAATGTGTGATTTCTTTCCTCCTCATAAAACTGGACCTGAACGCAAGTTTTGAGTTGTTGGGTTTTTTGTAATAATCTCAGGACCTGAAAGATTGTAGCATTTAGTGTGTCTTAAAAATGATGTACTGTACCAGCCATGGATTTTGTAAATACACCTGTCTCCCTTTTTTGTATTTTAATTTTTTAAAAGTGTGTAAGGCTCTTTGCCCGAGGAACTGGTGCCTGCTTAATTTCCATCCTGAACTGAAGCAGGAGAAGGAAGAAGCTGCTGCCACAAAAGCCTGCATCAGTTCCAAATGTGTATATTGTTCTGGTCAGTTTAATGGCTGTTAGTTGGGAATCTGTTTTTTTTCCCCCTGCACGTTCCCAGTTGTGGCTGGCAGAGCCCCATCAGGGAGACGAACTCTCTTCTGTGTGACTACTTGCTTTATTCACTCCTTACAGATACTCAGGTTTACTATCCCTGAGAAGTCTGATGTTTTCAGAAGTCAGGACTATTGGCCCTCTGCAATAGCTGGGGAGCGTTTCTCATTTTATCAGTGCTTTGGTCCGCACATGGTAATAGGGTTTGTGTCCTGCAAACCTTGCAAATGACGCTGCCTCCACCTGTTCCAAGAGGGACTTGTCCTTTTATTTTCTGCTTTCCTGAAAGGAGTGCAAAGACTTTTTTTGGCAGCAGACTTTGCTCTGGGATCCAACCTTGCTAGCAGACCCCTGTTCTGCAGTAGGAGCCTTACTCAATTTGGCGTAGCTGTTCCCTGTCCCTAACTGCGACAGGCTTTTTTTTCATGAGTGTATTTTTTTTTTATGTCATGTGTCCGTGCTGTATTAAATAAAGAGGAATGTACATATTAGCGCTGGCTCTGTGATTTCTCACAAAAATAAAGATGTAAAAAGGTTCCATTCGACGGGCTGTCACGTGGGGCTTTTTGTTGGGGATTTTCATTATTGTTTTGGGGCCTGGGGGGGATGCTTAGCTTTCTTCTTCACCACAGCGGGGAATGCTGCGAGCAAGGAGCGGCATTTTAAAACCACCGGAGGATTAGTGTAAGAAGGGAACGCGATGCGTCCCGGCCTGAGGTACGAGCTGACAAAAACGCCCGCGCGGGGGAACCGTCCACCCCGCGCCAGCAACGGCCCCTCCTTGCGCTCCCA
>NW_010550963.1:734-1205 GCF_000687285.1 Phaethon lepturus | reverse complement strand
TTCATGTCTGATCTTATTCTTTCTCCAGGTAGCATAATGGTCCACATTCTTCTGACAACACCACATTGAACATCGAATTATACAGCATGTACATAAAACAGACAAGCTACCAACTAATAGGAGTACAAATATCTTTTTGATCCATTTGAAATTTGGTAACCAAGAGGTTAATTTGTTCCAAACTTCTTCATATCCCCAAGAGGTGTCACCTAAGGCCATTCTATGTAACACTTCGGTTTGTTTCCAAATGTCTTTGAAGTCTGTTGATACTTGACTGCTTTGATCAACATACATACAACAGCTAGTGTTTATAATGGTACAAACACCTCCCTGTGAAGCCAATAATAAATCTAATGCCATTCGGTTTTGACATATCACCTGTGATAGGCTGGAAACCTCTTTCTGTAGGGCTTGAATTGCGTCTATTGTCCTGTTCTCTATTATTTCTATTACTGCTGAAATGTTCACTAG
>NW_010550963.1:0-321 GCF_000687285.1 Phaethon lepturus | reverse complement strand
CAGCCTATAAACCTAGCAGTTTGGTTATGTGTATAATTATCGCATCTGTCGTCTCCTGATTTTAAACTGCGTGAGGCGATGGAATCATTACCCGAACCATACATACAAACAAAAGAATTGGAACCAGGATTTATGATAGAGACCGATAATTCAATTTGTTCCTGTTTCTTAAAAAGGTCTGGCCACCAGGTATTGCTCACATGGCCTACTCCATAATGGGGGTTATCAAATAGAGAGGTGTTAAATGTAACTGGAACTCCTACTAGAGATAATCTTTAGGCATCTGAGTTCATATCCAACAATCACTTTTGTTTAGAATTC
>NW_010550962.1:86861-94755 GCF_000687285.1 Phaethon lepturus | reverse complement strand
CCCTTCTTCCAGAGGTGATAAACTCTCCTCGAGTAACATCAGTAGACAGTGTCATAATAAAAAAGCAAATTCTTCTAGAAGATAACAGGGAGTGTGGAACCTACCTTAGAAGATTTGAATTTCTTTCTATAGGAATTCCTATAGAAAGGAAAATCCTTTCTATAGGAATTCTCCCCTCATAGAATTTGAGGAACTCTATGGGGAGTCTCTTCCCATTGACTCCATAGGAACTCAAGGGATAATCCCAAAGTTAGAGGACTAAAATTAGATGCTCAGAGTAATTGATGTGAATGCCCTTCCCTCTTTACTGTTAAGAATTGCTATAACTTATTCTTAAAACTCTTATCCAAGGCCTATAGCTGATATTTTTCTTCTATGGGCACTCTACATCTGTGTGCATATGACTAAAAAACAGAGCAAGTACTCTCCAAATCTAACTATTTTATAAACAGCTAACTGTTGCACTGCTCTGTGAATTCACATTAGCAGCTGCTGAATTTGGAGAGGAATAAAATATAGGTAGACAAAGATTTAAGTGCTTGAAAAAGGAGCACTGAAAAAATCATGCATAAGTGACATTGACAAAATCCTGTTTGTACTATTATGTCTATGACCTTCAAGAATGCTATATTCTTATATTAGATGCTACCTTATGAAAATACCAAGGTCATTGTCTATTTGGCTTATTGTCAGTGGAAACATTTGTCACATTAAGTTAACCCTAATTTGTGTAAGCAAATTCTGTACAATTTCGGTGAGAATTGCTTATTTATACTGGGACATATGTTTCCTCCCCTTCTCGTGCCAGTTATCTAACATTGTTCTTTGTGAAAATAACAAATGAGTAGAACTCAAGAAGGTTGAATGTGGATGTCAGTGTGAGACACTGAGATCAGAGTCTTCTTTCACTGCTTTCCTGTTATAACCAAATAGACTTCCATCATATACATGTTTTTCCCATAAAACTATCCTTTTTTTTTTTTTTCCTGTAAGGTTTCTTAAATTTGTACTCAGGCACTAAAAACAGAAAAAAAGAAAAAGAAAAAGGAAGGTTGGATTCCCATATGCATTGAATTCTCCCTGGAGTTTTTATTTACTTCATTCTCTGCGAGGCGCAGAAAGGTTTGTAATTTTACAAGTAAAATGTTTCTATTTAGATTTGTAAGTATGCATCTTAGGAAGACCTTTCTTCAGTCTCCAAAACTCATTTAATCTTATAATGACTAGGATTTCATGTTTATTTTTCAATAAGAGGAGACCAGTAAACATAAAACACCAGAATTGTTTCTGTTTGAAAAATGTACTGAACAATAAATAAATAACAAAACTGAAACTGGGATCTTTTGTATGGAGTTAGGTATTGAGAGATTTTGTCTGCTGGACACATTTCTTTAAGGCAAAAGGAAACAGTTTTCCACAAAAAAATACAGATTCTGTCCCTAGTACCCTTCAGGAGGGCAGGACAATGAAGCAAATGTTGTACTGTTCTCCGTAAAATGAGATGCATAAATATTGCTTATGATCGTAACAAGACGAAACCTTTTCTGAAACTCACCTAGCTCACTCACTTGGCTCTATTTAAAATTAAATCACATTTAGTTTCATTTGAACAACTGATTTTTGGCTCTCTTTTTAGCCATCCTTTTATTTTCTTTGGAAACTTCGTCAAAGGTGTTCACTTTCATGAACTTCTGAAGCAGATACCTTGATCTTTGAGAAAAGGAAGGTTTCGCTTTTACACTGCCAGGTCCTTGTAGGCACTGTAGAGAGTGACTTTCATATTTTTAATCATTAATATACTGTAATTCAGAGGTCACTTAAATAAAAGAGTAGGTCATTACTGTATTAAGTTCTGTCTTCAAGAGCTTGAAGTAAAAAAAAAGCAAGGCATACCAAGGAAAAGAATTGTTGTACACCTTTTGTAGACACGGATTTCAGTCTGGGTTTGCAGAATAAACACCGAATCCTGGCTCCTTACTCAATCCTTTTATCCAGAAACATACAAAGTGGAAGATAGAGAGAGGCACAATTCATGGACATTGAGTGTTCAGAAATATCTGCTATATTTTGATTACTAGGCATAAGCAACTTCTGATGACTAAAAACAGGCTATGTACTTTCTTTTGCTTTGTAGCTCACCAACTGAATAAAGCAGTGCTTTAAAACAAGGGAACTTATTAGCTAATATGGTAAACAAACACCATTGCAAAGTGAATTACCTCCTGAGCTCTCTTCCAGTCTGTTTTTTCTTTTGATCTTATGCTTATTAATCACACCGTATAATTTTAAAAAGGCTAGCTTTTTATTTGAACAGAACACAAACACCAAAGGTGTTCGTAAAAATTAAATTATGTATCTTTTGCAAAACATTTAATAAATGAACCAGCACGATCCTTGTTTTCTTCTGTTACCTTATATTGCACCAAAAGACCTTTCACCAAAGGCAGTCATGAAGAGATTTTTTTTCTTTCCCAACCTAATAGTTTATAATAAAGGACAACACATCCAGGTATTTCTTAGGAAAAAAAATGAGTGCACAAACAGAAGTAAAATGCCAGGTAAGACATACTTGAAAATGTTTAATTAAAAAACGTGTCTGGTAGAGAACTTTATTTACTAAATTTTTTTCCTGACATACATGGTTACCACGCAGAACTCAAAAAGATTTTTTGTGTTGGACTATATTTGTATAAGAGTCTGCATTATAAACCAGAATTTCAACAAGCTTAAAACTACAACAAATACTGGGTCAATGATAGTAATCTGCAAGTTTTTAATGTAGCAGCAGAGTTCTTAAATTCTTAAGTATTCGTAAATATTTTTCTTACAAAGTTCTACAAAGTAAGTCCTTAGGTAATAGTAGTAATAAATCAGTCTTGAAATATTGCATGCTGTACCTAGTTCAGTCAGTGCTTGCTAGTGCTAAACATCAGTACTAATATTTTTATAAACAAACAACAGGGTTTTTTTGACATCTTGTTAACTCAAAGTGCTGTTATAGGCATGCTTAATAAAATGTCCACATTTCAAACATCTAAAGTAATATTTCTTCAGATTTTCTCTCAAAAAGAAAACTTTTCTTTCAAACACATCTACAGAGGAGTCATCAGTGCCTCCTCACGGGCAGCAGGGCATGGGGAGAGGCCCTGGAACCCCCCTCTCAGGGACTTCCCAGAGCAGCTGGCTGAGGTCCTGCCTGCACAGCCCACCCCAACTTGGAGAACACCCCTGCTTTGTGCAGGGCGCTGGAGTAGGTGACCCCCAGCAGGGTCTTCCAAACTAGGCTTCTCCACAAGTCTACAACTCTAAACATAGCAATGACAGGACTAGGAAGTGACAAATCTCACGGACATTTTAGAGGTGCCTTCCCTTGGGAAAGTCCATTTGATGTGCATGCTTTGCTCATTTAGAAACCTCAACGATGTTTCTTCATGTTTTTCTTCAGATACTGGTATTAATAAAGGAACACATCTGCACGCATCTTAAAAATTTAAGAGGCAAACGGCTGGTAAGCTAATCAGCACAATACATAAGAACTTTGAGTTAAGGATGGAGACTTCCTGTGAGCTGTAAGTAGTAATAAAGTTCTATGAAATCAATATTCTTTTGAAGAAAGCTGTCCCTCGCAGATTAGTTCTAATACAAGCCATTGAAGAACTTATTATCTTGTTGCCCTTTTATCCTCTCACTAAAAATCAAATTGTCAAGCTCAAAATACATATGCACCTTTATGGGGCATGTGGAAAATCTTTAGAACAATAGATTTTAAACACGCCTTATCTAGAAAACTTTCCAAAGGTACTTAAAATGTTAAGGTGGTTATAGCCTTAGATGGGTATCTATGATGACACAACCACCCTGATTCCTCACATTAGAATCTAGTTCAAAATGTACATTAATACTTTTCATAGAGGCTATTAACTGGAAAATCACAACTAAACTCATCAACAATCATGTTACCTTACCTCTGAGTATCTGCTTTCCTGCTTCATTAGAGCAAAGCATCTTTACATCAACTCTAGGTCTGGTTCTTTATAATTCCATTAATATGTTTTATGAACTAAAAAGGGACTCTGGGGAGGAGGTTTTCTGCTATTCCTATAAGGTGCATTGAGTCTGAGAGCCACATTCAGCTGCTGGCTAGTTATATTAATTTAGAAATTTATCTTAGTTAATGAGGGAAAAAGAAGAAGAAGGAAAAAAAAGCTGCATTCCTTCAGATTGGATCTATGAAGCCTCTGTCTGATTCAGTCTGAGCTCCTGAAAAAGGTTAGTTCCCTACTTGAGATGTCAACTTTATGGAAGGTGAGGCAAACAATTACTTCACATGCAGAGCCCAAGAGCCTTCATCATCTCAGCTTAGATTGCCTTATCTAACCAGAAGCAGGTAGAAGTCAACTAATTGATATAACACCACCAGTCAGGTTCAGAAGTGTGTTGTCCTGCATTCCTGCAAGGACACAGAAACCTCTGCTTACATGCAGAGAAGTGTTGCAACATTCAGTTTAGACCTTGAGCAACTCTTAAAATAGGATATAGTACAATGGATAAGGAACACTTTGTGAAGATTAGAGGATTTTTAGGTGTGATAAAACAAATTATGAGCGTAGGAAATAACATATAAAAATATAGAAGTCATCAAGAAAAGTCATTAGAAAATCTAAGACCCCTGCAGAGACTTAAAATTTCATTGTGACAAGAAACAATCACTGGCTGTTACACAAAGTATATCAAAAGTTAGAGACACTAAATTAAATAGAACAAAAAGATGAGGCAATAACATAACAGGGGTTGTTGGAGATTACAGTTAACAGCACAGAGTTGCAGTTTGAAACTGAGAAAGAAAATCCAGTGCAAGAGAAAATTGGTGAATCAAATTAAGAGATGATTCATTGTTCTGTCCATCATTCATTTCTAGAGTCCTTCATTTAGCTTGGATGTGTATAGGAAGAGCTAGCTTTTCTCACCACTTTCTGCTGCCATCCCTCTGGAGTCCCTCCACATCTTTCCTTTTGTTCAGTGATAGCTTGTCTTAATCAGTTAACATCCAAACTAAACTGTTCGCCTGAGCTCACAAGGCAGCCAAAGTAATGTTTTACACAACTGGTTGCCATGAGTTTCCTAGATTTCTGGGTGCCTGATATACTGCAAAAACAATACACGATCCTTTTTCCAGCAATACACGAAGGTTCGGTAACAGAAAGGGAAGCTACAGTTCACAGCTGCTGTTGTCCCCTCTCAGGATACAGCATCAGACACAAATAACATCTCCAATGCACCTAACCATCTTCCCTGCTCCAAAAGGAGACTGTAAGGCTTAATACTTACTAAAAGTCACTGAGAATATTTTACCTACAAACATTGTCACCACTGAAAGAAAAAATAAAGAGGGAAGTTACTAAAAATAAAACCTTTCTTACAGTTTTTAAGTTTTAATGCTTAAATTACCATCTCTTCTAAAGATGTAAAATAGTCAAAATGGCTGTTGTTTGCCATTGTATTGGAAAAAAGGGTAAATGGTACATAACTTCAAAGCCTATGGCTCTGGGCCAGTGTGTACATCGATACTGCAAATCAGAGAAATTCCTAGCAATAGAAATATGAGGCGAGTCCCTTCACAGGGACAAAATTACCAGGAGTGCCTCTGAAGCCATGCCTTTACACTGTGTTTGTCTCTAGCTGTGACATGGGAACAGAGTTCAAGAAGCCTGAGCAAAGACATAAAGATCTCTCAGTAAGATCTAAGGAGAATTTAATTTAAAATTTTAAACACAAATCAGAATAATATTCCACAGGTAAATACATGGAACTCCTGTACTATAGTAACATGGGATGTATGAAGTTGAAGATCCAAAACGCTACTTTTTCCACTACAGGGAACTGTGGGTCATCCACGGTGTAACAGGGTAATGGGAGGTGGGAAAGTAAACAAAGAGTTATTACATTGATTTATCAACAGAACACTGATCACATCTTGGGAGCTTGAACACATACATTGTAGTCTTAGACACATAACCATTTAACTGTACTTTTAAAGTACCTTTTGTACATACATATGCATAATCTATATTGTCATATAGCAGAAAAAGGATTAATTTGCACATATTGGTGTAACATAGCTTCTAAAAGCAAGTAAGATTAATATATTACTGTTATTAACAAATCAATATTTATTTTTGGTTGTCATTTCATATCAGTTAGGCTCTTCCTGATCAGATACAACCAGTCACATTGCCTTGGGAGTCACATACAAGCTTGCCCCTTCTTTCCCCTTACCTTTCTTCCCTTAGTCCCAAAGAGTAACCAAACTTCAGCATTCAGTAAATCAGCAAAGGGCTTGGACAGATTAAGTACATCAGGGTACTACGCATGTTACATCCTGCATGGTTTTTAGTCCCAGTCCTCTTCTGGTGTCCTCCCAGCCATGGACCTCCCCAGCCAAGGGGGACTTACCCCAAACACCTACCACCCACTCGCTCTGACAACCCCCTCTCACCCAGACCAGCAAGCCCAGCCTTGCCGTTACATCTTCCACAGCCCTCACTCTGCAGAGCCCTGCCACTTACCTGTCTCCCACAGGAACACTTAGCACACTACCGTACTTTGCCGTTATCAAACACAGCCTGAGATCTTGAAGAGGTACACACTTAGATGCCCTTGACTTTATCATTGTTGCACTTCTAAAAAAGGGGACGTGGATGAGCTACCATGGTCCTAAGCCACTTGAAATGAAAACTTGGAATATAATTATTGATCACCAGTGAAATATTGACAAACAAGGCATTATGATGTAGCTAAAATACCTACAAGGTACATGAAATCTCCAAATTTTTTCTTTTACAGAATCATAAAATTATAGAATCATAGAATCTTTGGGTTGGAAGAGACCTTTAAAAGTCATCAAGTCCAACCCCCCTGCAATGAGCAGGGACATCATCAACCAGATCAGGTTGCTCAGAACCTCATCCAACCTGACCTTGAATGTTTCCAGGGATGGGGCATCTACCACCTCTCCGGGCAACCTGTGCCAGTGTTTCACCACCCTTACACTGAAAAATTTCTTCCTTATGCCTACGCTGAATCTAGCCTCTCTTAGTTTAATACTGCTACCCTTTGTCCTATCACAACAGGCCCTGCTAAAAAATCTGTCCCCATCTTTCTTAGAAGCCCCTTTTAAGTACAGGCAAGCACTGCTTATTGCAGGGGATGTGGACTAGATGTTCTTTAAAGGTCCCTTAAAACCCAAACTATTCTATGATTCTGTGATCCCAGAGGGCAATCCTCATTCTGCATCACTATCTGGAAGAAGCCTCCTCCTTCCCCACCACTTGTAGGGACACTAACCACCTCAGGGAGGCACAAGATATGAGTATCTCACATGACACAAGACATTTTCCATGTGCCCAGTCCCCTTGGCTGCATTCTGAATACCTCATCTAAATTAAAAGTTTACAAACTAACTCCTTTCCCACAAAAATGGATGCAGCTTATGGAATTATCACTAAGTGAGCATTTATATGCTTGTGGACTAGATTATTTTTCTTTTAAATTAAATTAACCACAGTACCTATTCTTTCCCTCATTTTTCTTTCATCTCTTCCCACAGTTTTCTAATTCCAGCAATTTTTTTTTTTTTGTGACTGATTTTCCACCTCCACCCCCCCAGTTATCAGTTTTCCCTGTTTTTATTTTTCTGTGTTCCTGTTGCAGTCACCAGGTTTTCTCTTTTCTTTGTGCTGTGTTATGTTGTTGAATGTATCAAGGAAAACCTGGATAATACACTGGAAAATACACTGAGCCAGGGTGTTCTGGCAAAAATAACTTCTTTAAAGTTTTATATCAACAGAGTATCTAGTATTAGAGAACAATTATGAAGTCTTCTTGATGTCAAGGA
>NW_010550962.1:46469-86830 GCF_000687285.1 Phaethon lepturus | reverse complement strand
CAGGAATATTTCTTAATATGATGTTGGAATTTAAATTTTTGGTCCATGCAAATTTGTTTTAAATACACACACACAGAGTTACATACATAAACGTAGGTGGGCCACACTACTGCAGACTGCTGGAAAGGGAAGAGACTTCATGTTCGAATACACACAGGTGTGCACGTACGCAGTTGTACAGTATGTTTATCGTCTCACCCAGCAAGGTCAGCAACAACAAAATCAAAGTCAAGATACTAATGACCATGATTACTTTAGTTCAGTTATCTCTATACCTGACATTCAGTACCTAAATTCCCTCAGAGGACTGTATAAACATCTGTAACTTAAATTACTTCAAGAGAAAGCTGCCAAATTATGGCTAACAAAACATAAATTTCAAACAGGTTTATCTTAATCTTTATTATTGCGCAGCCAAATGCTCAAAATTTATTTTGTCAGTAAAATGATGTTTCCTATACCTTATTTAATTAGAAAACTAAAGCAATCTGGGAGGCCATGATTTATTCTTTCTAGAAATAAATCATTATTTTTGCATGTTTACAGGTAATGTATATAATACAACAATGAAGTGATTTTATAGTGAAATAAATTTTACTCTGCCAACAAGAACAAAAAACAAATCTACCTGCAATTTGCTACATGAGTGTATATACTATACTTGAAATCAAGACCAAACTTTGATTTAACCACATACATTGAGGTTTAATGTCCTGGTTTTATGCTAACACATGGCTTCAAGGTCTCAAAACAGAAGGAACTAATAGGTAAGGTCAATCAAACACAATATCATTGAAAAAAAAATCAATGAGAATGCAGTAGCTATCTCACGTGTTAATCAGAAAGTAAAAAACCCCTGAGTAACTCACTGTAATGTAGAAAGCAAGCAGAACTGAAAATAAATGTAAAATGTACTCTGTGTTTGTTGTGATATTGCTAGATACTTTTGTTAGTATTTGTTACAGATACAATTTGTAATGGTGAAAAAACCCTCTTGTGATTGCCTGGCAAGTATTCTCAAAGATAAGCAAAAGAATTAAGGTTTATTTATTTATCTATTTATTTTCCTTGTGTTGGAGTGACCACCCTAAAAATGGTAGTTGGGTTGAGAAATTTAGGTATGGAGCAATGACTTTTTTCAGCTGAGAGAAACAATTCTCAAATGCAGAATTAATCCATTTGGTAATACAGTGACTTGACATTATCACAAGGAGGGATCAATCCAGCTGGGGATACTAAAACGGTCTACAATCGTCCCATTATCACCTCGCTATCAACCAAATTCTTTAGTGGCAGTATCAGAGGAAGTTGGACTGAACAACAATGGAAACTCCATTTCCTTCAGCAAGGAGCTTAAATTATATCTTTAACTACAGCATATGTTCAGATTTCCTAAATAGCCAAAAACATGCACAAAGAAATTAAATTTAAATTAAGTCCATTTTAAATCTGCATGTTTTATCATACCCTGCCCCCTAAAACAATTTATTTTACTAAAGAAACTGGAAACTGAAAATTTAACTTAAAAATCAAATATTTATCTCTTATTAAAGTCTACATCTAATCAACCTGCCCTCTCTGATCTTTGCAGGCTTAAATCACACTGACATATTTGAAAATGCTGTCCTTAGTTTTAACAGTGATTTTAGTGAGCAGTGATTTTGAAACTCAATATGTGGGTTAAAGTACCTTTCAAGTAAAATTTACCCACTGTTCAGTAAATACTAAAATAAATATATAGTAAATTAGGGTTATTATAATAACTGAACTGCTGGATGAACAAGAAAATTTGAGGACAGGTTTGTACTGAAAATAACTTCTAACTACTATTGATGCAAAAAAACCCTACTAACATCTCTGTCCTCTTTAAGCTACTCTTCAAAATTTGTGCTTATTAGAGCAAGGTAATCTCCCAAAATTTTGCAAAAAAACCCCTTCTTCCAAGTACCTGAATCTAATTAACTAAGAAAAACTATGTTTTGACATCTTTATCAGAGAGTGTCTATGTATACTCACCAGGTGTCATGAAAATGCAGCTACCTTTGTCCCACTCAGTCTAGACCAATGTCAGAAGCTGAAAACAGAAAGAGTACTTTCCGTATGTCCAATAAAGAGTCCATAAGTTTCCCCAGAGAAAATTTAAGTATGTAAAGGGATGCTACTGAGTTTCTGATGAAAACTAATGACTTTGCCTTTAGCTAAGCTGTTGTTACTGTCCTTGTATAAGCTGTGTGAGTTCTTCAGATGTAATCTCTTCAAAATTATATATAAAAAGCATGTGATGTTCTATAACAAACACTCACCACAAGAAATCTCAGTGACATTTATGCTAAGAAGTTTTCTATTTGCCCCCTTTGTTTATAGTTAAGTCACTTCCTCCATAACTGGCACCTAAACTTTATGGCTTAACTAATCTTCAAAAGCAAATGACGTCTCACTCAAGCTTTAGAAGTCAGGTTTCTTTCTCAGTTTCTTTGCTTTGATGAGGTGATACTTTATATGGATCTCAGTGTGAAACCATGGTTAGCAAAAGCAATTACCAACACCTTTTCACCAAAAAATAACCCCTGCATGTGTATTCTTATTTGTATGTAGCTTTTTTCTTTCAATCAACAGTCACATACAAATAACACCTGTGCACAGATCTGAGAAATCAAAGAAGAAAGAGCACTCTTTAATGCTTGAGGTCACCTGCCCATTACCTGAAAAACACAAGTTTTGTTTGAAGAGTTTTATGTACAATCAAAGCATATTTTGCATGAAAAATAATTTTTCTTTTTTTACATAATATAACATTCACTTATGCAACTGTCGTGGTTTAGCCCCAGCCGGCAACTAAGCACCACGCAGCCGCTCACTCACTCCCCCTCCCACAGTGGGACGGGGGAGATAATTAGGAAAAAAACCTCGTGAGTTGAGATAAACACAGTTTAATAGGACAGAAAGAAAGAAGGAAACAACAATGATAATACCAACAAAGGAATGTACACGAACAAGTGATGCCCAATACAGCGATTGCTCACCACCCCGTGATCGACAGCCCGTCCCCGAGCAGCGATTTCCGCCCCCCAGCCAACTCCAGTTTATGTACTGGGCATGATGCCATATGGTATGGAATACCCCTCTGGCCAGCCTGGGTCAGCTGTCCCGGCTGTGTCCCCTCCCAGCTCCCCGGGCACCCCCAGCCTGCTCGCTGGCAGCCCAGCACGAGAAGCTGGACTGTCCTTGACTACTCAGCAACAACCCAAACCATCAGCACCTTATCAACATTTTCTCATCCCAAATCCAAAACAGCCTCACACTGGCATCTGTGAAGAAAACCAGCTCTATCCTGGCTGAAACCAGGACAGCAACCATTTCCCCAGCCCATGTCTTCATAATTTTCTCAAAACCTAGACTACTTCACAAGCTGGTGTAGTCATTAAACATTGAAGCAATCAGTACATAATAAAAGTCTAGTTAGTTGCTTTACACTTAATTATGTTTAGTCCTTTTACACAATGTGGTATAGTTAAATAGTTTGGGATCAACAGATACTTCCTGAGCTTAATGTTATATAGTTCACTTTAAGATAATCAACAAACAAAAGACCTTGGAAAATGAAGAGGAATTCATGCTTTGTCCCTAGTTCTATAAAGTCAAACATTTAAGAAGAACATGGAAAAGACAGTAAGCTCCTTCAGATGTTTTTTTCAGTATCAACAACTTGTCTGAGTTTCAGAACCTTTTTTTGACCTATTTGACTATGTTTATCCTCATCACATAGTTGACATTGATATGTTAACACCTGTCTTCAAGCTGTATTAACCTGCCTTTAGATTTCAAAAGAAAATACGCTTGGATTTTTTCTATGCTACCGTTAAAATATAGAAATGTGTTCCTCTAAACCTTTCAAATGGGAGATTTTTTAAGCAAGTTCCGTGAATAACTTAGCTTGCATCACATGTACTGTGGCACATGGACTTACCATGGAACGTGGATCTTGTAGCAGAGTTAATCAGAGAGTCGCTCTTTGAACAGACAGGGTGCGGTTACCACAAATAGCAAGACGAAGTTTGCCTCACATTTCTGTGGGTTCCCAGGCAAATTCAGAACTGGGTTAGTACAGGCGGTGATGCCGTATTCACTTTCTCCTTGATTTCTCCTGGGTTTAAATAGGCACTTTCAGTCTGTTGGTCATCGTTCTTATTTAAGTAACTTTCATTTATCTTTTAGTCACATTTACGCTTCATCCTGTGATAACTAGAAACGTTAACTAACACATTAATCTTTCTATCTTGATTTCAGTACTGTTATCTTTCTGAATGCATTATGTCACAACTGTGCTCTGCACTGCTAGCAAAACCAGGGTTTTTTTGTGGTTTAGCTGCAATTCATTCTTGAAATGCTGGTTCATCAGACAACCTCAACAGTAAGCAACAAAAGCCAATAAAAAGTCATTCTTTCCTGTGTTCAATAGAACTGATTTTCGAAGCATCTCCTCTCTGCTGATCAATGCCGTAGCAAGACTTTATAAGGTCTCTGCTTTACTCCTAAAATTTGCTTGGGGATCCTTTGCTGCCCCGTTCTGTGCCCTGCTCACCCAGCTACCTTTGGCAGCAAGAGCCGGTAGGACTTGGGTGTACTTGTGCACAGTCTTCACAATGATCACGCAAGGTTTCAAGGGTACACTGTTTTTGCCCCAGTGTTACTACTCAGGAAACTAGCAATCCTGACCCCGATCTGACTGTGTTTCATATTACACTGGATGCACCTCTTTGGATTTTTTTTTTCTTTTTTTCTATAAATATAAGCTGACAGCTAAATAGAACCATTTGTAGGCATAATTCCATCAGGAGTTCGCTTTTATTATTCCGTTCAGCTACACTCAAACAAATAATAATTCCTCCTTCATAAAGCACCTGTATGTACTTTGGTCCTATATTCACCCATTACTAATAGCTATACAATCTTATTTTGTTTATAATAGAATATGGGCTTTGGGTTTTATGCTTTTGCATTATGTAAATAAATACATATAGTCCCTCTAACTTGTAGACTGAAAACAAATTATTTCTCTGCCCTTGAATTCAATAAATGCTTTAAATGGCTTTTATGAAGACATATCACATAGATACTAGTGTCAAAGAAAAAATATTTAATGCCTTGAGGATAGAGACATGCACACTTTTCTTAAAACATCTCCTGTCTCAAAGATACTTATTTTAAATGTCTGATGAAACAGATTATTTGAGCTTGGAAGGAATGAAGCTGTCTCTTCTTTTATGTTTTATTTATAAATGTATTTTCTTTTTTCTTGTTGACTTCTTTTTAAGCAACATTGTGTCTTCATTCAGGAATATTCAAATGAATCAAGAGTATGAGAACGTTTGCATTTTTAATTGTATGTTTTCTTGCGCAGTAGTTCAGATAATAAAGCCTCCAAGGAGGTGCACAGCAACTGGACTAGCTGCATAATTCTTAATGACCATTACCAAATTAAGCATGCAACATCCCAAAATGGTGTCAGTCTTTGAACCAATTAAGCTGTATCTTTGCTTCATTCCAATAAAGGTACTGGGAAGTTGAGACTAGCTATCACACCCTTTCTTCTGATCGTTCTTCAAGAGCAAACTCTGCAGCCCCTATGCTCCATCCCCCTTTATGTTTCACCCTGGTGTTAAAACCGAGCTACAGCTAAATCATTGCCACAGACAATTCATCCAGATAATTTCAATTTGCTGCTAATCAAATAACCATTAGTGTGAACTGACGGGCGCTTTCATGATGGATGCAGTGATTTAAAAGAGGGAAGCAGGGAATTGTGAGAACATAAGTACCCGTAAGTATTCGTTTATGCATCTTCAAGGTCACTGCAAGTGGACAGATTCAGTAATTGGTTGACAGTAACAACAAGCAGAAACTTAGACAAAATAATTCAAATAAGCAGGTTTAGAGAGTACTATGATTCTTTTCCTCTAGCACCGTCAGGAAGCAGCAAGGGCAGGGTGCCCTGTAAGGGAAAGCGAGCTGGGAGCTGAGTGTCCAAAGGCAGGCAGGGGCAGCAGCCTCCTTGACAAGGAGCCAGAAAACCAAGTCAGTAAGTCAGGGTCACGATCAGGCTTGGTAATTGCAGCCAGGATCAGCCAAGGGCCTAGCAAGCACCCAGCAAGTCTGTAGTGATGGGGCAGGCCCGAGGTCAAACCAGAAAGCCAAGTCAGCAGGTTGGGACGCAGGTGAGGATCAGGGAGGTATGAGATGGGGTACCGATGCGGCATCATCGCCGCCTCGTCCTAGGCTCAGGAGGGTGTCAAGCACTGGAGCCTCAGATCTTAGTCACTGCCCCCAAAAAAGGTGGGGGGAGCTGCTGCTGGGGCTTCTTCTAACTCCTCCTTCACAACAGCCTTTTTCAGTGAGATGGCCTCAAAAAAACGACTAAACTCCTACAAGAGAGAAGGGGAACGTACTCCTGAGATGCACTTCAAGATTCACAGAACTGCGTGAAATACAAGGTCATGAGACTTTGTCTGTTCAGGTCTTCTTTTAGAAAGAGCAAGAATACCTATTCCCCGTTCTCTTTTCAGGTTTCATAGGCAGCATGTACCTTAATTAAAAAATAAAGACCAAACAGACTTTTCTACACGTGGATCCTTACTGTAGCAATCAACATTTTTTGTTCAATGCGCTCCACTTAAAAACATGGGGCACTAGATCAACATCTCCATATTTATCTGTTTTGAATAAGGCAGCAGCATTTGTCTATTGCTGTAAAGCTGTTAGATGTAAATTCATGCATACACAAAATAAACAGTGACAATATTGCAATAAAAATTCTCAAAATAAACTAATCTTGGTGACCGAGACTAGACAGTTACTTATCATATCAACAGAAGGTTTAAATTTAATATTTAAAGAAAAATCTGTATTTGAGGAAATAACAGGTCTCATACTGCATATATTTTAAAAATTGGTTAAAATTTTCAAATCAGATACTTAAATAAGAGGCTTTCAAACAAAAGCACTGTAAGGGCTAAACACAAGATCTGATCCAAAATCATTCATGGCCAAAGTATTCGGAATTTCACTAACAACCTATTTCTCTATATAGAGCCTTGTTACAAGTTTTCAAGGAGTTGTGACCATATGGAAATGTTGCAAACAAAAGGAATTGGTGTTTTTGTGGAAGGAGACAACACTTCAAGTTACATCTCAAAATTAAACAGAAAGAAACCCACGACGCTACCTAATTTTACCTGTAACCAAAGCCAAGTCCAGGATTCATTGACGTGCCACTTTGCAGTTCTCCTGGGCAACGAAGAACCCTTAAAACATAGAGTCTAAAAGTACACAATGTTTCTAGTCTAATTCCCTGACCACGGAAACGCAGGAAGCATCAGGAACACGTCCAATGTTTAAATGTGCAGATAAAATTAATTTCATCTTTCACTAAGTTTTAGGCAACTGGACAGTTTAGACTTAATTGTATCAGCAAGTTGAGGTGATTTTAAACATATATAGTGTATTCATTGTGACATTTTGTATTCAGTAACTAGATATTTGAAGTGACTTGTCCTTCCAAACATGGTGCTATAAATACCTCTTTCAATTTTTCCATGCACTATTGGGAAGAAAATAGTCTGTAACAGAGAATGAACTTCCTCCCACCTTGCACAAAGATTTATAAGAGTGATACCTATGAAAATTTAAAGCTTTAATGACATTATTTTTGGTGACACTGTAAACCATTTGGGTTATTTTAAGTATTTTGAGACAAAAGACAGAAAAATCTCAACTAGGAGTGGAAATAAGTTAAAAAAATAAATATAGGATTTGCTGAAGAAACAATACAGGAATTGCTGTTCTCCCACTGCAACATACTGCAATTTTATTACTCTGTAAGAAAGTGGACTTTTCCTTTTATATAGCAAGGTTCCATTATGTGTCCTCTTTGATCTATGTACATTTACATCGCAACCTTTGTCTTTTAATCTAAAACTTCTTCACTGAGAGCACAAACCATTTGGAAGTTCTTTATTCTCAGTCATATCTTAGTCCTGCTTTAGTAATGCTGCTCAACCATTTGTGGCAGATATACTGCAGAATCTTTATTAAATCCATCTGTTCAAATGCCCGTTTTCTCTCCTCCTTTATGAAAAGTCAGTGTTTTAATAGTCATTGCTGAGATGAAGATGAACAGCAACTGAGTGAAAGGAAGCTTTTATAAATACATACTACTTTTTTTTCATGATACTGCATTTTTCTGTTAACTTTTATGAAGAATAATTATTTTGAAAAAAAAATGAGCTGTGTACAAATGAGAAAGGAGGGAAATATATTAAAGCATTTATTTATCTCTTTTTTTTTTAACTTCTATGCCAATTAACGTATTTCATGTATTCTTGGAAACAATACAGTTATAAATTGAGGTAACATTACTGAACTAAGAATCATGCATGCTCCATCGATAGAGATGGAAATTTCTGACCTAAAATTAGATAAATGAGAAAATGCTTCCACTGTTCATGACCATAAAACGTGTTGCGGCTGTAGGATCAAACCTTGTTTTCTTATTCAGGATTTTCAAGTCAACAAGTAAAGAAAAATACAGTGGGACCTACATGAATAAGGTGCAGTAAGGATTAGGACTTTTGTCATTCAGGCTGTGCATCCCATCTCTATTCTGTGCACCAGCAATGGCTCAGTTCTGGAAAATAATGTGCATGCTTATTCCTATTAATATATATAAAGTTCACAGTAGGATTAAATTATTCATTAAAGTTCTAAATTCATAGGGTCAGCTAAATTGTAGAAACCAATACAACTGTAGAAAACAAAATGTCTGAAGAAAGGCGAATAAAGTGCAAATATCGAACACAGAAAGGTACTCGGAAAACTAACAAAAAGATCAGTTGGTAATATGATGGTAAGTTGGACCAGTAAGCAGCAGAAGGATAATTTTAGAAATACATCATTGTTTGCCAAACTCTAAAAATATATAGCAGGAAAAATTACCCTAAAAATATCAAAACCCTGAATGCAAAATGCTCCCTCTCAGCAAATTGAAAAATATGGCTGTGGGAGAAAAGTGTTATCTGAGAAACCTTCCACAGCCTTCAGCTGTGAAGCCTGGACAGTAACGCAAAGCAGGGCTCTTGAGCGAACATCACTACCTAACGCTACAAGAGATTAAGAGGAGTACAGAGTGTTAATAAGAGAATATTATCGACAAACACAGGGATCATTTAAATAAAATCTTGCCAGCAACAGCGAAGAACGGTGCAAAAATGTAACACACAAATCTGCACATTTAATAAGTGTTGGATGTAAGATTTCGTTTTTACTTGATGGTTTTGACAGCATGTGACGGCACTAATGGTGTGGTACTGTGGCAACCACCACCGAGGTTCATGGCGTAGCAAAATGAAGACAGTTTGTGAGCTGATCAAAATTACCTAGTAGATTGGAAGAAATGTCATTTGTGAAGGCAGAAATACAACAGGATACTGCCTGGTACAAGCAGTGTTCTGTCCCTTGAAGAAGTATAGACTAGTAATAGGAGAGGGGATGGAGAGAAGCTGTTAACAGAGGCTCACAGGAAATGTGTGGTTTGTGAACACAGCTCCTTTGCGAAATTCAAGACAGCAGGCTGCCCTGACAAGATGGAGGTGTGTGCCAAGAACTGCAGTAGACCTGTTTTCCCACAGGTGAAACAACTATTTCCTTGTCTCAGAGGAAAAAAAAAAAAAAAAAAATCTTCAAGGAAATCTGAAATTGCTGAAAACCAGAAGTGTGAATGAGCAATGTGAGACATGCAAAACAACGCTCAGTACTCCAAATTTAGGACTGCTGTAATGACAGCTTTTACCAAGGCTGTCCACTCACGTGTTTCAGTTTGTAGATGTGTTTTGCATTATCTGGTCAAATAAATTGATTTTTTTATGAAACTAGCAGAAATATTACCATTAGTAGTATTTAGCATTACAGTCCATAACAGTGAGAGAGAGAGACTGTGAAAATTAGAATATTACCTACCCTTAGGAACAGCTTCTCAGACTTTCCACATTATGAGGTTTAACCTTGGTCCATTTCTAATATTGAAATAATTGTTGATTCAAACTTCAGAAAAAAAAACCCAGATTTTTTTCCCTTGCTAAACACCTTTAAGCCAGTTTTTATAGAAATGACTGGAGGCAAGCATATTCTTGGCATTCTTAACTTTTAAGGTGGGCTGATGCTCCACGCAAGTGCTGTGCAATCCGGTCTCCGCTTAGATCAGACCCTACTTTGAAGTCCACTAACAGTATTGATAATTAAACATGAGCATTTTCATCACGAGACACAAAATCGATCAATTTGTCATCTCTGCAGGTCTAGCTGATAGTGAAACTAACCTCCTCTCCAGTGTTTGAGTGATCTCAGTGTGGGATTAGTTAAATGCTGAAAAGGCATGCCCTGAGAGGCGGGAGGATGAGGAGGAGCAGCAAGCTCATCACGAGGCCGGGGCACGCGTGCTGCGGCTGTGGAAAAGCCAAGGTCAGGACAAAGAGAGAGAAATCCATGCAACAGGAGATTAATTCCCAGGGCTGCTCCTTTCTTTGCAGATTGCAAAAATTCTTTATAGGTGTAGCTCTGGGGATTTATATACTGAAGACTTTTCATTTTCTTTCTCTTTTTTTTGCTTCTGCCAGAATCTTTGTGAGCTCCACACTCAAATAAAAACCTTAGCAGTACAGAATGGATTAATGCAGGATTACAAGAAGAAGATTATATTTCTGGGTCCTCTCATCTCTTTTTTTAAAATGTATATCCCAATATTACATTGCACGTATTCAACATGATTCCTTTATGCAGAGCCATGTGTTAATATAGCTGTCAAAAGAAAATTGGTGAAGAATTCTAAGGAGATTTACTTAGCTTATAAAGAATGTTAACAGGACTGTTCATTAAAACTCTAGAATAATTTAGGATTTAAATGTGTCCTTATATAGTGTACATTTTGTATTTGGCTTTGTATTTGGCTTTTTAGATCTGATATTACCTGACATTATATTTCTTCACTTTCCTCCTTCAAATACTTCATGCCCTCTGACACTCTTGTATAATAGAAATTCCAGCACAAAATATCACGGACTCTCCCTGCTCCTTTCATCCTAAGAACAATATTTCTCTGAGCTTTTCCAGTCACCAACATTTGGTGATCTGAAAGGTCTGATCCTGCTCCTACTGAAGTCAGTTGAAAATCTTCAAATAATAGTCAAACAGGCTCCACAACTCTCTGTACAGAATATTTTAAAAAGAAAAAAAATCCAGTGTTCTTCAAAAAGTAAAGTAGTAGTAAACTCCTTAGAGTTAAGGCTCCCAGAAAACATTTTAAAATGTGAAGTAATTCCAACATTTCTGCATGTTTTAACTCATTTGAACATAACAAACTTTGAATTCTCGTTCTCAGCTGACATACACAATAATCTACGCAAGAAGAAATGGCTAGTGTTGCAGTCTAGTTAGGTTATTTTCTGTCTACAAGGAACTGGGCTGAGACCCCTACCCTTACCCCCCTGTGCTGTACTGTCAGTCTGACCGTAAGTATCCAGAAGTTGCCACTGCCTTGAAATACAGCCTTGTGATGTGCAACTCCTTATCTTGCCTGATGAATTGCTAAATTTAAAAATCAAACATGCTGTTTCTCATTCGATCCTCCAGGAACAGTTAAATCTAAGAACTCACAAAAATCAACAAATATAAACATCTTACAGAAGATTTAATAGGATAAAATAATCTTTTCTACTTCTATAAGCACACACAACAGAAATTGGTAGATCCTGGCATGGGTCAGACCTGATTTCGCTTTCTCTTTTCTAGGAAGAAGAGCTATTATATGTAGGTATGTTAGGTGGGAACCGGATCGGTCATTTGTAAACAGAAGAATGAATTATCTGTCACAGAAAAAAAAGGCTTTGTGGAAAGTTCCTGCTATTCATTTCGTCAATCCATACCGTGCAACAGATGTGCAAAGCTGAAAGTCAACAGTAAAAAAAATGTGGAGAGATACAGGGGTACATGTACACCATGCCATACATGTCTCTGCATCATGCAAGCTGGTTCACCCGCCTCTTTTTTTGAAAAGTAGTGATTAGGATAAAAGACATTTCTTTTTGTGGTAGGAAAAAATCTATGTTTTTTCTCTAAAATCAGCTCTTGCAAAGTTACTTTTGGCTTTTACCCTAATTCTGCCAGTTTGCACTCAGAGGTTCTCAAACTTGAGCTCATCAGTCAGGGATGCTGTCAAAGCTGTTAAATGAGAGGGGAGGAATTCCTTTCTTACACAAGCTCCTCCATGTACAAAAATAGAGAAAAAAAAGTCTTCAAAGACATCCCAACGTTAGGGAGGAATATTAGGAATTATGAGAACCCCTTTCAAGTTGCATCTAACGTATGTTCCTCAAACTAGAGTTCGTTGCCCCACTGCAGAGCAGGATAGGAGGAACTATGACCCATCCACCTCATCTTTTCAGAGAGCAAAGATAAAGTTAGCAGAAATAAGCAAGACCTTCCAGGATGCACTCCATTTTTCTGAAACGAAACCTATTTTAAAAGCCTGTTATAAGGAATAATAGGCAAACAGTATCTTAACAAATAAGTAGCGTTAACTTGTCAATAATTTAATTAATCAGCTGCTATAAATAGTCAGATACTGATAATTTATGCAGATTCTGAAATGCTCAATGTCAGCAGCAGAGTGACACGAGTCACCTACCTTTCGAAAGATTTGAACCCTAGCTGTTATGTTTCACATACGCTCCTTGCATTCTGTATTACTTTAAGCGTAAGTAACATGATATACAAGAGCCACATGCATGATTCAAAATGGAAGACAGCAGGCCCGCTGCATACAGGTATCTCAATTCATTGCCAGATTCCTCCTCTTCCCCTTAGCAGTGAGAAAGTTGTTTGCTCTGCATCTGTATCCTCAGGTAGTTAAATGATCAGTTGTTTATTTGTATTCACTGACCTGAATGATTCTTTCAATAAACATGGGTATCTGCCTTCTCTGGGATCTTACATCTGGGCAGCTAGCTGGAAGAGTTGCAAAACATCTCTTCCTACTATGTTAACTTACCGCCAGCAGGCCTTTATTTTTTTGAGGTTCCTAAGCAGGTAGAACCCACCTTTTATAGTCTGCATGACCGCAGGCATCTACTGACCTCCCTGTCACCTGTGTTTGCACCAAGATGAGACCTGGGCTTGTTTTATTTCAGGCTCTGTAAATTCAAGCAGAAGCAGATGCTTCACTTCACCTACCTAACCTTGAGTCCTAATTTTCTCTTCACAAAACGTTCCCTTGAGACAGAGTCCCCTCCAGCAACTTGGGATAATTCGGTCCCTCAAAATTTTTTGCGGTTAATAGGGAACGGTATGTGAAATGAAGAATACTTATATACAATGAAGTTTTCATGTAGCACTCTTTTTACTGTGGATTATTCTTACTGGATAGACAGAAAAAGCCCCGTGGGTGACAGATGTGAGGAAAGAGATTGTCAGGTTTTAAAGTTAAAATTTCCAGGTTTTTCACCGAGACTGCTGAATGAATCTGACCTGGGGCTCAAAGACATGAGTAACATAAAAGTTCAGGTTCTAGATGTAGCAGTTTTATTTATCTTGCAAACATCAGGCTTGGAAATAGGTCAAACCATTTTATTTTGTTCTGTTGCACCGCTGTTCCTCAGTTCTGAGGCAGGGGAGATTCTTCGAGGAGTAAGAGTAATCCTGCCTTTTACCTTTCAATCCATGCTGTCCATACAGAGATTTAATAATGGATAACAGCGACTGATCATTATAATGATAGAGAGCTGAGACTGCTAGGAGCTGAACTAAGAGCCACAATTAATTTCAAAGGCACTGGATAGAGAAACTTAACACTTGCACTATGAATTGTACATTATGCTCCAAAAGAGCAGAAAAATAAAATAAAAACAAATTAGTGACAATACACATTCTATTAGTGATTACACCAGAAAGACGCTTATATGAATCATACTCAATACAGGCTAGCAGTAGAAAGAAGCCTACACCTGAGCCTACCGCACGGTCCACACCTGGATATTTAAACCAGGGAAATTAAAATGTTGATCTCTTTTTACTAAACTCCTGACCAAACTAATCTAGCCAGGTGTTTCAGACTTTAAATAAAAAAAAATAAAACAAATGTATCTGATTCCAGACAGTTGAGAGATTTTACTGCATCGACAATGCTCTGCTTCATGGAGCAGTGGACTTGATAAACTCAGTATATAGCTTAATGTATTTATTTTCAAGGTAATGATCAGTCCCTTCGATAACTATCTCTTGTCCTCTGCTTATTGTTATTGTGTAACATTTGAAGTACATATGTTTGTGCAAGAATAAAATTAAAGTCTGTCTAATATACTTAACATAAATACTACATAAAACTTTATTGCAGGCATTTTTACTTTGAAAATGTACTTTTTAATATCTTAGGAACATTCCATCATACATGCACAATATCTTATTCCACTGTACTGAAACCCGTGGGACCGCTCATAAGCAAGAAACTGAGTAACAATGGCTGAATTTGGTCCTTGGATGACCCATATATGCTGTCAAAATAGCAGCTTTACTGAAATCAGCAAGACAACAGCCTCTACTTTGAGTTTGGTTAGCCTTACAGCTTAACGAAGGCTGTCTGGATTCTTGCAGCCTATGTATGTTTTCTTTCCTTTTTCAACACCTTCTTACTCCATTTTAATACCTTTCTTCTGTTTATGAGTGATTTAAAGATAACAACGTATTTAAAACAACATTTTAAAAACCTGACTGTCCTTAAGATGTTATCTTTTTTTTCCCTTCAATAATGTTAATTTTTCCTTCCATCTCTCCCAGAAACTGCTTATTTTCTGTTCTTTATCTCTTACTTGCAGTTTTTTCCTCTTCTGTTAAGACTTTTTCTCCATTCTTCCCCCCCATATATCCTCAAATTATTCAGACACTAATTCTTTCCTTCATTTTGCCAGTGCTATTCGGCATAATGCCACCGCAACTGCTGTGCACATATTCTTTGCCAAATAATGACCATTCCCAGAGGAATTTGCCAATCCCAACAGACCAAACTGAGCATAGTACCAGCAATGATAAGAATACAGATCTACCAAGACTGCTCTAAGTTTGTGCCCTGTGTATGCAGAAAAAGGAAAGACTGGTTTCAAGGCCAAGTGCCGGGTCCTGCACTTGGATCACAACAACCCCCATGCAACGCTGTAGGCTTGGGGAGGAGTGGCTGGAGAGCAGCCCAGCGGAAAAGGACCTGGGGGTGCTGGTTGACAGCCGGCTGAACATCAGCCGGCAGTGTGCCCAGGTGACCAAGAAGGCCAACAGCATCCTGGCCTGTATCAGGAATAGTGTGGCCAGCAGGAGTAGGGAAGTGATCGTGCCCCTGTACTCGGCACTGGTGAGGCCGCACCTCAAATCCTGTGTTCAGTTTTGGGCCCCTCACTACAAGACGGATGTTGAGGTGCTGGAGCGTGTCCAGAGAAGGGCAACGAAGCTGGTGAGGGGTCTGGAGAACAAGTCTTATGAGGAGCGGCTGAGGGAACTGGGGTTGTTTAGTCTGGAGAAGAGGAGGCTGAGAGGAGACCTCATCGCTCTCTACAACTACCTGAAAGGGGGTTGTGGCGAGGTGGGTGTTGGCCTCTTCTCCCAAGTAACTAGAATCGGACAAGAGGAAATGGCTTCAAGTTGCACCTGAATATTTAGACTGAATATTAGGAAAAATTTCTTCATCGAAAGGGTTGTCCAGCATTGGAACAGGCTGCCCAGTGAAGTGGTTGAGTCACCGTCCCTGAAGGTATTTAAAAGATGTGCAGATGTGGTGCTTAGGGACGTGGTTTAGTCGTGGACTTGGCAGTTCTAGGTTTATGGTTGGGCTTGGTGATTTGCAGGTCTTTTCCAGCCTGAAGGATTCTATGATTCTGTGGTAAATCTAACCATTTCAGAGCAAGAGAATTACCTTGTAGTTTGGCCTATTGCCCGTTTTACAGAAACATCTTTAGTCAGGACAGTATTTTCAAACAGAAGACTTAATCTTGAGGCTCAGCTGGTATCACCTTTCTGTGAGAACCAGCTGCTTAATCTGATCAAGCAGCTATGACTGTGATACATCTTTATTCCCATACCTAATCCAATCTGTGCTAGACCAATGTTTTTTTTCAGTGTTTTGGGGAGGTAGACAATTTATCACAGAATTACCTCTTCTTCCTAAAACTTCCTATTGCTCTAGAGTTTGTCTGTGTATGTTTGAACTATTTAACTGCAAATATAATAAGCAGTTTCATGTTTACAGTTATGCACAGAAAAGTTGGACTCATTCAGCTCAGGCTATATGCAGTACTGAGGAATTTGTAAGAATGCGTGGTGTATTATTTCCATGTCTTTGCTTAGGAGCTGAATCCTTCCAAGACAAGCGTTGACTTTAAAAGGTAGCCAAGCAAATAAAAGCTAGAAATCATTCTAAGCTTCAGTAACAGATTATGAAAGACTTGTACTATGCTCCTTGCTTGAGCAAGAGCTTCTTGTAGACTGTTACAACCCACTATTTGCCTGCGTTGTATGGCAGATGTTGGAAGCGCAGCATGTCTGATGCATGTGATTATAGACCTACCTTCTCTATAACTACTTAAATACCAAAGCCCTTCTTTAGGCACAGATTCTCAGCATAGCTGTGAAAAAGAAATTAAGAGATGTTTCTAACTGAGGGAGATGTTTAGAGGCTCCGTGGCAGTGGAGCTGTGCAGGTCCACATGCTGGTTAGGACCTTGTGGTGTGAGTGAAAGCTCCGGTGCTCACTCTAGCATGTACCCTGCACACTTCAGGTTGCTGCTAGGTACAAACTAATCTGCTCAAAGCTCACATCCTCACTCAAATACTCACAATCCAAAAGAAGAATTTTATCCTGTCTTCATTTCTGGTTTGGCTGTCTGGGACTAAAAATATAATTAGCTCTTTTTCATTCACAGTGGCAGTTATGAGATCTTTTGTGCTGCTGAAGCAGGTAAAGAATAAGTTAGAAGGGAATAGCGATAAAAAGTATAATTGAAAATGTACCTCTGGTCAAGATCTTCCCAAAACACTCATGAGGAGTTTGGATTTTTAAATAATACGTCCTATTCAACAAGAGTAAGCTAATTACATCCTAAAGCTGACTTGCTGTTTTGTCTTCTCTCATTCCTGTGATACAGATAACTGGGAAGTGGTAAGGGCATATTTGCAGCAGACATTTTTTAATCTCTGTTTTTAGATATTGCTGCTTCACCCAGACAGTTTTATATCTATTGGAATTTAGACCTAGCATCAAAAATTGGATGGATAAATAAGCCCTTGTGATGAAGAACTTAATTCTTCTTTTCCAAGATATTCATATGGCCTACTCTGGGTGAAAAAATAACTTGAAAAAAATATTCTTCCACTATTTACGTTGATTTTTTTTTAACTATATCCAATAAAAATAACAGAAGCATTTTGAAGGTGAGTATTTTAAGGTCCCCATAAGAACTACACAAAACAACCTTTCTGGGAACACCTTCTAATTGACACAGAGATGCAGTAGCACCTATGAAAATTCAGTGTACTGGTTTATTAGTGTAATGTATTGGTTAAGAAAAAACCAAAATAAACATTCGAGGATAGAGTTACTTGTTACAAATAACATTCATAATTTTAAGATAATATTTTAACATTTTTCCTCATTTAGTCTGTGTCACTTCAAGACCTCATCTTGACACCTTACTTGCCACTGATAATGTACCTGTGTTTTAGCAATTACTGATAGGAAGGAAAGGGAAGCTGGGAAAACAGATAAGTTACCTCTGCATTGCAAACAAATTACATGTCACAAGACATGATTGTCCGTGGCACGAGCTCTTGCTTAGAGTGAATGGAAGTAAAAAGAGAACAATCTAGTAAAGTTTGTTGTCTGATTCAAAACCAGAAGAAAAAAAAAAAAAAACAAACCAGTGGCTGTCTGAGTACATACTCACTGTTTCAAAGACAGATTGTCAGCTCTATAGTTTTGATTTGGGCTGGAAAAGATCCAGTCTCTCAATAGGATATTGAGAAACAATTGTTCCTCGTTTCAGTAGCAACGTCTCTCTTCATTTCTGTTCACACTAAGCTAGACCACATGCTGTGAATCATTACTTCCTGTGAATCATGAGTTACTGTGAACAGGGAACAACTCCTTTTTTAGTCCTCTGGTTTGTTTCATGTGTTGGTGTAAAATAATGATGGAGCTATTTCCTTCTTGTATCTTCCCTGCCACTTTATGAAGCATGTCCCATGACACCACAAGTGAAGGAGCAGTAAGTGATCCTTCATGCACAAGCACTACGACTGTCCTGGCATGCAAAAAGGACATGGTGAAGGAGGAAAGAAAGTCAAGTCTTCTTTACCTCTTGTTTCTCCTTTGTTTTCTCCTTCATTGTCAGTTATGGGCATACTTCAGCTCAAAGAAAATTGAAGTTAAAATCCACTTCTTGACATCCTAAAGACAGCGGTCCTTTCCAAAGTCCCGTAATCTTTATTTAATATTCTTCTTGACAGAACCCAAATATTATATGTTGCAATTCTGGCTCCCAATTGCAGTTCTTCTTGTACCGGCTATAGTGACACCAGGAACTTAATGAAAGGATAGACACGATGAAACCACATAGAGCCCAAAGTTATCAGATAACTGAACAGTGAAATTGCCAGAATCTTGAGAGAAACTCAGTCTAGTAGAGCAAAAGGAAACTTTTGAGAACCAGAAAAACCTTGGACACAGGAGGTCAAAAAAGCCATTATCTGAAGCTTATAAAAGTCAACATTTAATAACTCAGTGAAGGGTACACCATACTAAATATGAAAGAAAATAAAACCAAACTGGACTTTTTGGACTCCTAAGTCTCTTTTAAGACAGCATAGCTACATAGCAAAAGAATTCAAGGTATTTTCCCAAGTCTAAATTTTTCTTCACAAAGAGCAAATAACATAAAATAGTATAAACATATCTAATTTTCAAGTAGGTGACAGAAAACCATGAGAAAATATTAAGAAAGCTATCGCGTTTATTGGATCAAGAGAGTAACAGGGAAGTGCAGCGTGAACTCTGCCTTTTCTGGGTAAAAAAGATGTTTCATCATATCAGACCCACATGTAGTTTTTATCATTGTTTGGTGGCACAACCCTTCGGCGGACGTGATTTTAGCCAGACAGGCTACCACAACTAGAAAAGAATGGAGCTATTCTAAAATTACGCATTTGAAATACTTGCTCTGAATCGCAGATTATTTTATTTTACTGAATTTCAGAAAAAAATACCAGTAACCTATATCCCCAGTTCAAACCAGGAGACAGATTCATTTTAGAGAAACACACATGTAAATACTATTTCAAAATAAAGACAATAAATTTTCCATTTGGAATAATTATTTTTATATATAGGTTAAGTCACTTACCTAGATCTTTAGACACAAACATTTATAGAAACCTAGCTCTCTTCACTCAGCATGCAGCTTGCAGTAAGCATGATCCACTCTGCAAAACAGAGTTAAAATAAAGTTGTTCTACACACTGGTCTAAGGGTAGGTCAGGGTAACCTGAACACAAGGCTGTGCGCCCTGCTTAGGAGTCTGAGGGTGATGATTTATCTCAGATACCCTTTGGAGGCATTATTACTCTGAAGTATAGTTTATCTTCCACCCAGTGTCATCCCATTTCTGCATAAATAATAATATTTTCCCCAAAGAGAGTGTGGATGTTCACTGATCTACCTCCTTACATCCATGTGTCTAAAAGTAAGTAATCAGGAAAGTCACCCTCAACACAGACTTTTCTCTCTTCTGTTATCTTTTTCCTACATTCTAAATAGATTTTATAAAGCCAGGATGCACAGAAGAAAAATGTGCTTGCTTTTGAAACACTGACAGAATCTGGGTCTTTAATGTTATGCAACAGGGTAACTTGAGACAGAGAAGACTGAACAAAAATGTTCTAATTAAAATAAAAGATTCTGCTTTTAGTGAAAAATGAGACAACAGAACCAAAACACAGCAGGTGACCGAGTATCACCGATAGGTCCTCCTTTATTCATTTTAGGAGTCCATCTAAATCAGTGAACTGTCACGAACTTTTGAATGAAAACCTTCTAGTTTGCTGAATTTGCTAAGCAGTCTGTTTCTCAACATGCCTTTGTTACTTTAGATGCTTTGACGCGCAATGACATGAGAAAACGTGTGGTAATTTTTCAGTGCAATTTAATATCTCTAAATTAATGTTTTTTAAATAAAGTAGGGAAAAGGAGAAGTTAATATTTCTTTAAACAGTAAGCAAAATGGTAAATACTAAGTTCTCATTAGAATATTAAATTAGATCACAGCTTGGTTTAATAAGCATAGCAGTACTTATTAGATTGAGTCAAGTGTCAGGGTATATTAAAAAGATCTTTTAAAATAGAGAAAACAGTGTTAAAAGTTGCTCCCTAGTTAATATAGGGTCATTAATGCTTAATTTCAATGATTACTTGGACATAGCTTGCTCTTCATTGTACAGTCAGTCATTTTTGTTTATTGTATAGTCTTCTCAAAGACACAGTAGCCTACAACTGCATGGTATGTTCAATCCTTCACTGTAAACTTGTGCACAAGTGGATATTTCCAGAACAATTTGAGTTCCGTGCTACTTCAAAGTACAAGATCAAGCTTCCCAGCCCTGTTGGATGAATGAACCACAGTGACAAAGCCTGCTACTTTGACCCCAGTGAGGAACCTACAGTACTGGCAGCAATTCCAGAGGATAACTGAGCTGATGAATCTTGTGTGAATTTAAATCCAGAGGTCATAGACTTAGTTCTTGCCATCATCTAGGAGGCCATTCAATGTAACAGCTATGACTGTCTGTCTGAGCAAGTAGCAGAGAAGTTGTGTTTGATCTCAACCTGTAACTCTATCCTCCTCCCTTCCAAAATAAACAGATTTTAGCAACAAAACAACAAAACATCACACTGTAAAGCTTCTGACTTGCGGAACAGAACATCTGCATTTTAAACTATTGAAGGTTAGTAGAATACATTCAGAAAACTTTTATTTTGAGGGAAATAACATGGGACTCCACTTTCTCTCAATTTTCCAGTTAGGATGTTATCCCTAGGGTTATCCAATCAATAGCTTAAGAGGATCTAACAGATACAGGCCAAAAGCAGAATTTCATTGCAAACAGTAGCAACTGAAGTGAGTTGAAATACAATACAGATTTTTTACACCAGAATTTGTGCTCCACTGCACTCAGATGCTAGCAAAGACTGAGCACATATTAAATTGCACATATTCAAGTAGTCTGACTTCAGAGTACACATGAATCCTCACGCACACAGAAGTCACCAGATGATATATTTAGTGTATTCAGGAGCAGGGTCTTGATCGCTAACTTAATTTTTATTCAAGACCTAACTGTATTTAAAACTTGATAACTTTACAGGTTTGGCCAGGCTTCTCTGGCATGCTGGCAGGCCAAGAGGACTTAGTGTCAGTGCACAGAGAGGCCAGGGTATAGATTTTGGCACAGATTGTAGAGTAGACTATACAAATATTTTACTACCTTATGTCTAATAAAAATCTTGGAATAAGAACTGAGTGAACAACTTGCTTACAAAGATAATAATTCCCTTCCTACATGCTAAACTTGTGTAATGATACATTCAACATAGTTCCAGTAATGTTTGTGTAATAAAGCATAATTGAATAAAATAAACATATGAGGAACTCTTCAGTCTATATAGCAAAATTAGTGGTTAGATGAGAGACTAGAGCAGGATATAACTGTATTAGTACATTATATATGGTTTGCACACACAAGATCATTAACAGTACAATACATTATAACGTTTTTGTGTCTTGATACCATTTCTTTGAGACACAAAACTGTTAATTTGTAACTACCCACTATATTAGAGACAAAAGGTAAAACTAAAAGCTATACAAACCTTAATACTTGCATAATTTATAAACAAATATATTAAGTTGACACTTGTTTCTTTTATATTTGCTTTAGAGTAAGTAAAAGAAGTGCTGCTTAAACTAATGAATCTGAAAGACTAAATCAGATCACACAGATCCTTTGGAACTTCTCCTTTGATGTAGGAAATGTTCACAGTGCAGACAAATTAACTGCTGTCCCTTGGATAACAGGATTAAGATCAAATCTGCTTTTCTAGTATCAATATATTGATTTATGCTGTTGAAGACCAATATAGAAAGCTTCTCACCAGCTCACATTCTACTGGTAACAGAAGACTATGTGAAGACCAAGTGAAACTGCAACCAGAAAATTGACTTGAAACTGCAAAACCACCACAGTTAAAATTTGTAGTTAAATGACAGGTAGCATTTTGGTCTACAGAAACGCCAGTTGTTGTGCAAAATAAGTAGCATACTGCACAAAACAAACTCTGCTGCTTTGTTTGCTTGGGATTTGTTTGTTTTTTTTTTTTTTCCCGTACATGTAGAGATTTTCACAGAAAGACTATTGATGTGGTTCTGCACCACAAGTACCTAGGAAGGTCAAGTCCATATATTACAAGGAATTTAATACCAGCTGCATTGATTCAAATTAACAAGTAGGAGGATAAGGCTGCTTTACTTAGGGTTACAGTTTTTTCTTCTTAGTAGAAAAATCCTTTCTATATAGCCCCCCGTGAAAAGACACAATGCAGAGAGTGGGTATATTAGTTGCACACTATAAGGACGAATTTTACACTGTACCTACTGACACAATGATAAAGCTACAGCTATAGCAACTTATTCAAGAATCAATTCCTTGTTACAGGTTTTTTACAATTGTGCTAGAAGCATCTCGAAAAGTTCTGCTGTTCTCACCACAGGTGTAAAAAGCACTGGAAACTATTCACTTACCTTAGAAATTATAACTAATAAATCACTTACTGCAGTAGCAATAATACTCTCTGCTACACTGGGACATCATAGTAGTACTTATCTAATAAGGTAGATGAACTATGATCACTGCAGGAAAATGGGGTTTAGTATTTATTTTAACAGATGTTCAAGTCTTAAAAAAAACCCTGTTACTTTGAAGACAAGTAAGAAACTCAAGAAAGCAACATGGCAGATGGTACATGTTAACAACCACCTGCTTTTTAAAAAATTGTTTATTATAAATACATATGCTAATTTGTGAAACTCTTAAGCTTGTTGTACTTACATCTTCAAAGAAAACTACAGTGATGATAACTTAATAAGAAAGACTTCTAACTGGTAAGACAACGTTCAGAAAAAAATAGAAGAAATATAAATGAAAATTTAAATCCTGAACCTTTTCTCATAGTTCATATTTACACAACTGTTTTTGTATTTCCAAGGACGATGTATTTACAGGAAAATATGCAATGGGGTGGGTTTTGGGGTTTTTTTTCTTTTTTTATCTTCTTCTTTTTAATCTCATAGATTGATAAGGAATACTGTGGCAATAGCAATAAGAAAAATCATAAGTACATCAGAGATCATAAAATTATAAATACATTAACTTGAAGTGGATAATGCAAGCTGCAGGAACTACTACTTGATAAACTTCACTAAAGATATCACTGAAAAACTGTAGTTGCAGCTGAAGACTATGCTGTTCCTCAGGTGAAATTTTGGGAATGGATGGGGAGAGAGATGCCAAATGCATTCTGAAAGCCAAATGAATCCAAAAGAAACCACGGCTTTGTGGGGTCGCAGCTGGGGGTGGGGGAAGATTTTTGAAAGACTACTAAAAATTTCAAAGCTGCACAGCAGAAGAGAAATACCTTGAAAAAGAATGTGGCAATGGAGAAAGAAACACCAAGAGAAAGGATAGCCCTCCTGTTTTTATGAGCATAGCTGTAAGAAATTTCAGCCAGTAAATTAACTGTATCTCCAGCTGAAAACAAAGATGAGGCCAAAGTGAAACAACTCAAATGGCTGTTTGCTGATACAGTGAGTTAGGCATTGGTAAACAACTGCTTTCAGCAATCATTGCGAAAGTTATGAAACCATTCATTATAGGGATAATAGAAATGCAAAACACCACCATTTGTAACTGGGATACAGCTGGCTGAAAGAATTTGCTGTTTAGAAAGGTGGGAATTAAGATTAAGGATGGTGGTACAGTGCTGTGTACTCATAAAAAAGACTGATTAAAGAAAGATAGCATTTCACATAGGTAAAAAACCACTTCCTGGGAAGAGGCTTCATGTGGGGATATGTTAATAATTTTCCTGCATCAGGGATGGAGAATGGTTAAATTTTTTGGTAAGAATATGTGAGATATATGAAGTAGGGTTACTTTTATAATTCCTACCAACTTCTTATCATTTATCTTCCAACCCGTATCAATCCACAGTGGTAACTTTGAGGCATGCTTGGATATGAATTTGTAAATTCTTATGTAAATAGTAAATTCCTAAATCAATTAGTCACTTTTGCAGTTCTGGTAAACACTGAAAATGCTGTGAAAAAACATGCAATATTTGGTCGAGAAATCCTGAGGTGATTAATTTATTTTCACATTGGCAGCCAAAACGGAAACAGATCAAAACCTAAGGAACTGGGTTTTAGTATGGCAGACAGAAAAATTAGCAAGGTGGTTAATAACATTGACAGAAGAATCCAAAGATTTGAATGTGGAGGTACTAAATTTAAATAAAATTGCAGTATCTGGAGTTTTCACAAGAAAAGAGAAAATCAGAAGGCTGACAGTCTGCTTGGATAAGTAAGCATAAAAGACAGAATTTTAAGAGTAAGTGAAAATATCTATAAAGACATGGATAAAGGATCAATGAGATATATAAATCAAAGTCAGAAATACAAATGTCTGTAAGCATATTTGAACTGAACTTTTCTAAGAAATTTAAATTAGCAGAAAATTAGTTATCTAAAGATAGGGTAATGGAAATTATTTCATCAAAGGTAGAAGTGAGTTTACTTTGATAAAATCAAAGGGCAAGAAAATCCACAAACTGGGATATTTATAGACTTCTGGTAGCAAATTTTCAATTAATTATTCAATGTAGAGGTTATAACCTGGAGCTAATGAATAGAAAGCCTAGTACTGTTCTTACTGTCAGAAGTATGTACAGAGGAAAAAAAGGGAAGCAAAATGCCTCAGTTACTACAATCCCATTAGTTTGACTGCTGTTCAGAAACATCTCAGAAATTAAAATACAAAGAAAAGGTAATTGTACATGGAGGAAAGTGGACTGAAATCAACATGGTTTTAACATGAGAATGAGCCTTTGTTGCCATATATCGCCTCTCAGAGAAGTGCAATGCATCCATGCCAATTCATCTAAATTTAAGCAGAACCTCTGATATAAATGCCCCATGGGAAATTATTTTTTAATGCAGAAAAGATCAGGTTTTACATGTGGGCTGTAAAATGAATGGAGAATTGACTAACAGAAAAAAACCACCACACAAACAGAAAAACAACAACACCCCCCCCCCCCCCCCCCCAAAAACCCCAAACAATAAAAAGAGTTAGGTTGAAAGGTAGGTTATTAGGAAAGAGATACCAAAGATGTTCTTTAATAACTGATTTTGAGACTGATCCCATTTATTTTTTCCGCTGGTGATTTTAGTTCAAGGAATTTTGGAAATGACAAATTTCAGAAGCAGTATCACTACTGAAAAGTGTATTACTGTCCTTCGGGAGTAATTAGATGACTTTGTAGATTAAAAAAAAAAAAAAACAAACAAAAAAAACCCAGAAAAGAGGTGAAATGCAAATGTGCAAGCTGCAGTTTCATGCACTTAGAGTATAACAAGAAGAATGTTTGTCCTGAGAGAGGCTGTATTGGTTGATCCTACTATTACAGGTGATCATTATGAGTGGACTGAAAAAAAAAACAAATTAGTTTCTAACATGCAAGAACTGATAAGTATTTAGATACAGGGAACTAGGTGTATTTATCTACAAAGCACTGAAAATGCCTCATGGACAATTATTTATAGATGTCTGATACAAATTAAAAAAATATAAGATTTATCTAAACCAGGTTGGTGTGGAATAACAGGACAGCTTATTAGAGGACAAACATGACATTAAAACAATCTAGCTTTTTCATGCTAGTGAAATGAAAGCTGGAATTGTGTATAGTTACTCACCAGGATATAAGATCAATTTATGTTAGAAATATTAAGCTTTTTTGTATTCAGTAAGAGCCAGCTTCCACTGCTCACTTTAACTGTAATTATTCTATGATTCCGTGAGTTGTACTGAGAATCTTCCTGGGTGATAATGGAGCATACCACAGTTAGTGTGCCTAGATGGGGTATTAGCAGTTTTCTAATCATCAGAGGTTGAAAGTTCTTGAAATGCTCATCAACTCTCAATTCAAACATTTTGAGATTGAATTTTACAAGTTCATGAAACAGGAACTCTTTACTCTTTACAGGAAGAGTAAAAGCAGGCGAAATAAGGGTAAGAATAAGAGGCTAAATAAGCAAACTTCTGACATGATATTTTGAGAAAATTGATGACTGGCATATTTAAGAGGGTGGCAGTGGATTGCTGTGCATTGTGGTTTTGTATTTAGTAGTCTCTAAGCTTCTGTGGTCACTAGCAGTACTGAGGAATTCTTCAAGTGATAAACAAGTGTATAGAGGAGAGAAGGAGAAGCTGTGCAGAGATAAAGGTTGGGAAGGATCCCAAGCCCTTACCTCCCCTTTCTGATTAGCAGCAGCATTGCAAGGTGGGAAGAAAAGTGCACGTGTATGTGGCTGTTCAGCTTTCACAAGAGCTGCCCACATCTGAATGCTTCGTAGGGCAGAGGGAGGAATCTGTCTCTATACGGCTGCTGAGGTACGCACAGGAAAGAAAAAAGTCCCAGCACTACTAATGATGTATGCATGTCTGGAAGACATGGAGGAAATTTGTAAATCCTGTATCAATGTAATAATATCAATCATTTGATTCAAGGCAGAAAATCCATATCAAACTCAGGACAGCTGACTGATACTTTCCAAAAAGATTACCTGTAAAAAGCAGCTAATAAAATAGAATCCTTATCTACCAATGTCTTCAGTATTTCCTCTCTCATGCATTTCCTTCTATCGCTTATGTAAAATAAACTTACATATATAATACAGTTCATGTCAGTTACCAAAGAAAGAGGAAGAAAATTTTGAATTCTTCACTTACTATTGCTACACACTAGCACAATACTGTCAACTCTATAATTTTAGGATGACTCTTCATGGTTTTCCTAGAAGTTATGGAGTCATGAGGTAATTATGAAGAAAATACATCTGTGTGAAGGATAAAACTTCATTAACTTTTAATTATGAATCTGAGCATCTTTGAGTTATCACTTGTGCTGGTTGCTCACCTTATCACCAACAATACAAGCATAGAAAATATATTGACCTAGTATAGTTAACAAGATGAAAAAAGATAACAAAATAACAAAAACCTATTCGGTTTATCCTTAACACAGTTCCAAATGCACTCACCTAATAGTCCAGGTTGATAAGAAGAAAATTTAAAAAAAAGCATGAAACATTTTTTCAGTCGGCTTAAAAATAACAGTGAAACAGAGTTATTAACCGTAATTCTGCCACAGCTGTTTGTCTACAGACATTACTAAATGGCAATCCAAGCAAAGGTCTTTATATAGGAAAAGTGCAGTATACTCCAAAATTTCAAAAATGCACAGACTACACAGCATGCATACAAATCATATTTTTGAAGCTTAAATTATAACACTCAAAGTATAGAAACTTATAAGTTCCTCACATAGTTACCTATGACCTATATGCTCACTAGTGGCTGAATGTACATCGGACCTTAAATTCCACCATTATCATGGGATGTATTTTATGTAGGATGCAGGAATAATTTTCTCTGCTGAAGTATAGTTCTATTTCTCTTATGCTCCAAATTTACACTTAGCAAAAGCAGGCGGTTCAAAGTCTCAAAGTAATTTTAATGGTATAATTATTTATAAAAATTTGGTTCATCAAGACATCTATTGCTACTCTAAAGAAATATAACAGTGAATTTCATACTGCCGAAGTGTTTTGACAGTGAGTAGTCTAACTGATTTTACACCTTCTCTGCTCTTTTTGCTCCAACAGTAAAAACAGCTATAAAAAACCCAAACATCCCACGCCTCCCAAGATAAGATATTGATACAGCCAACACAAAAGCAGAATAACAAATAAGCTTAGGATAAACTCTGGAGTGCCTTTTTGCCATATGGATTTGTAGGAAAAAGATTAATGCCTACAGGTATCATGGAATCAAAGGGTTGACTAGGGTTGAAGGAACCTCTGGAGGTCAGCTGGTCCAACCCCTCCTGCTCAAGCAGGGACATCTAGACCTGGTTGCCCAGGTCATGTCCAGATGTCTTTTAATACTTTCATGGAGGGAAACTCCACAACCTCCCTGGGCAACCTGTGCCAGTGCTCAGTCACCCTCAGAGTAACAATGCATCTCCTGATATTCAGAAGGAACCTGCTGTGTTTCAGTTCATGCCCATTGCCTCTGATCCTCTCACTGGGCACCACTGAAAAGAGCTTGGCTCTGTCCTCTTTGTGCCCTCCCTTCAGGTATTTACACACATTGATATGATCCCCCCAAAGCCTTCTCTTCTCCAGGCTGAATAGTCCCCGCTCTCTCAGCCTTATCTCATGGGAAAGATACTCCAGTCCCTTCACCATCTTCGTCGTCCTTTGCTGGGCTCTCTTTAGTATGTCCATGTCCTTCCTGTACTGAGGAGCCCAGAACTTGACACAGCACTCCAGCTGTGGCCTCACAGTAGGTGCTGAGTAGAGGGGAAGGATCCCCCCCCTCGACCTGCTGGCAATACTTTGCCTAATGCAGCCCAGGATACCATTAGCCTTCTTGTGGCAAGAGCACATTGTTGCCTCATGTTCAACTTGGGTGTCTATCAGGTCCTTCTCTCTGCCAAGCAGCTTTCCATCTGGGCAGCCCCCAGCATATACTGGTGCATGGGGTTGTTCCTCCCCAGGTGCAGGACTTATTGAACTTCATGTGGTTCCTGTCATCCCATTTCTCCATCCTGTCCAGGTCCCTCTGGATGGCAACACGACCTTCTGGCCTATCAGCCACTCCTCTCAGTTTGGTCTCATTTGCAAACTTGCTGACGGTACACTCCAACGCATCATCCAGATCATTAATGAAGATGTTAATCAGGGCTGGATCAAGTATTGACCCCTGTGGTACACTGCTAGTTACGGGCCTCCAACTAGACTTTGTGCCACTGATCATCACCCTCTTGACCCAGCTGTTCAGCCAGTTTTCAATGCACTTTGCTGTCTGTTCATCCAGCCCATACTTCAACAGCTTATCTATGAGGATCTTTTAGGAGACAGTGTCCAAATCCTTACAGAAGTCCAGATAAACAATATCCACACCTCTCCTCTTGTCTACCAGGCCAGTCACCTAATTGCAGAAGTTTATCAAGTTGGTCAAGAATGAGTTCCCCTTATTGAAGCTATGCTGACCACTCCTGATGATCTTCTCATCATTCATGTGCTAAGATTAGCTACTCCATGACCTTCCTTTGGGATTGAGGTGAGGCTGACTGGCCTGTGGTTCCCCGGGTCCTCCTTTTTTCCCTTCTTGAAGATGAGCGTGACATTTGCTTTCTTCCAGTCTTCAGACACTTCTCCCAGTCACCATGATTGATCAAAGGTGGTTGACAGTCACCTCTCAATGACATCTGCCAGATCCCTCAGTACTTGTGGGTGCATCCCATCATCTCCTTGTTCATCTGCGTAGGCTTCCTGGCATTTTTGCCTGACTTCCTATTCGTTGGGATGGACTTTTCTTGAACATGGAGGTGATCCTTGAATATTAGCCAGCTTTCTTGGACTTCTCTTCCCTCCAGGGCTTTATCCCACAGGTCTCTCTAAGCTGATCTTTGAAGAAGCCAAAGACTGCTCTCCTGAAGTCCAGGGTTGTAAGCTTGCTTTTCACCCTGCTACCTTTCCTCAAGATCCTGAATAATACCATCTCATGGTCACTGCAGCCAAGGCTGCATTTAACCTTCACATACCGAACAAGCCCCTCTTTTTTGGTGAGTAGGAGGTCCAGCAGAGCACTTCTCTTCGTTGGTTCCCTCTACCACTTGGAACAGGAAGTTGTCATCAATGCACTCCATGAACCTCCTGGATTCCTTATGTCCTGCTGTGTTGCCCCTCAGGATGCTTGAAAGTCCCCCATGAGGACCAAGGCCTTCAAATGTAAGACTGCTGCTATTCATCTGTAGAGGCCTCCTCCAATTGTTCTGCCTGGTCAGGTGGCCTGTAGCACCCACTATAAGGTCACCTGTGCCAGTCCTCTCTTTAATCTTAACACAGAAGCTCTCGTTTGGCTCCTCAACCATCCTCAGGCAGAGCTCAATGCACTCCAGATGTTCTGTCACATAAAAGACAGCTCCCTCTGCTCATTTTCCTGGACTGTCCTTCCCAAAGATCCTGTATCCCTCCATTGGAACACTCCAGTCATGAGAGACATCCCACCATATCTCCATGATCCCAACAAGATTGTTGCCTTGCTACTGGTATTACTAGGATTCCCTGTGGATTACGTCTGTTACTGTCAAGCATTAAACACGGTCTGCAGGATGCACTACCCACTTGAGGAAAAAATCGTCGGGGGGCGAGGGGAAAGATCAGCAAAACCATTACTGTGTCTGGTGAGTGTTCCTTTTAAAGAGGATAACTGTGTAAGTGGCATACCAAAGAGTGAAAACGTGCACCTGAATGGAGGCAAACTGACTGCATGAACTCTCCCACTTCAGACCATACAACTTCATTGCAAGAGGCTTTGTACAAAAGCACCGTCCTTAAACCAGACAGCTGGTAGACACTGCCTAATATGTAACTCAGAAATCATTACCTTTCATGTGGCATTATATTCTGAAACCATATGTGTGTCACAAAACCATAATTTATCTATACAGATCCTCCAAGAAGTTCAGTTCAGCCCCTTTCTACATCTACTAATAGTTTATGATTTATTCTTTATGGTCTACACCTTTCCACCATAAGCAGAGATGATAAAATTATTCTAATTAACATTTTCAGATACTTCTTTGCCTAGAAATCCTTATTTTTGAACAGGCTTTTATAACACATCTCTTTCTTCTGCAACCATTTAAAAAGCAGAGCTAGGCCAAAGTGTGGGTCTCATTTTCCTCCTTTGGGATCTTAATAGAGTAGTAGATCTAATTCCCATTTCAGCCAAGGACTATGGAATGGAGAAGAGCTCAGAAGGAGCTTGTATCCTCTTATTTTCCCTTCCTCCTTCTCTTCCCTGTGATTTTTGGTTTCATGACTTAATATAGATTATGAAAAAAAGAAAATACCCTGATTAATGTTTGTCAACAAAATGACTGAAAACTGACCAAGCTATTAATGTCTTACATTATTCTAAAGATACACAAGGGAATATGTAATGCCAATAAATATCAAACAGATTGCCCAATTTAAACTGATGATTTATGATTTACTTTCTCTACAACCATCAGAAAGAACCAAAATTAAGTTTCACAAGGTACCACTATTTGAAGAGAAGAATGTCTATGTTCCAACTTAAGTATGCCAAGTAATTTAAAGGTCATTGTGACTGGAATCACATTACCAGCTTAGCTGCTTTTTTCTCTTACCTGACTATAATGTTGAATACACAGCCACCAATATTTTGAAGAAGTTTATTGACATGCCTTTCAAAAAAAAAAAAAAATTGATGCCAAAATGCAAAGTTAGTTCTTGACTCCTTAACATTTATAGAATTCTGGCTATTTATTTAGGTGCTTGTTAATTTATTAGATACTTATGAACTTACGGGGATTCACAAACCCAGTCTTCAACTCTTGGTTTTTACACTGTTTGTGACATTAGCTCCGAAATGAAAGAAACAATGTATCTTTGTGGTTTAATTAATTAATTACCAATATAAAGACCTAAAAGCTTTTACAACTGTTTATTTGTGGTTAATTTTGAACAACAATGTTACAGCCCCTGAAAACTCCTGAAGTCATCTTCTAACCATTTTTGTCAGGAGACTACAAACTACTACTTTTCTACACCCCATTATGTATTTAATGTGCCTTTCTGGTTTTGGTGGTTTGGGTTTTTCCCCCCGCCCAAATAATTCTATTTTTATCTTCACCTCTTCTGAAGTCATGCTTTAAGAATCATACACTTAATTTGTGAACTAGGTAAACAGGAAATAAATGTTCTGAAATAAAGCTTTCCTCGTATTGTAACAATAAACGAAGAGTATGTGCTTTGCTATAGCTACCTGTCCATCTTTAAGGAAGTGAATCAAAAATTAGCCTTGTGCTTCCTTGTGTGGCAGAAGCAGTTAGTGCTGTCTTGCACTAGGCAATAGCACTGAACCCTGAAATCTGTTCCCTTGTGTTGGCTTTCTGTACACAAGCACATAAAGACGCTCCCTTCCACAAGGTCAGACTCTCCGTATGACTGCCAAGGCATTACATGAGAGAGCCGTGCGCTCTCAGATATTACCCTGTTTGATGGTTCAGTGCAGCATTTTCATAGCCTAATCCTTAATGTAGCATGTAAAGGTGTAAGAGTTCAGTGCTACACTCGGGCAAATCTCCAGAGCAGTGATTAGGAAGTAATGGAAGTAAAGGCTGCTCAGACGCCTATAACCCACTTGACTCTCCGCAGCCACAAAAATATTAGCGAGCCTTCAGCATACACTTCCTCAGTTCTTTCCCTTCAGGGGTGTATCTGTCACCAGGGGAAAGCAAATGAATAAACATTGTTCCAATCTTCATTTGCACCCTGTCAGATATGACAGCTGGGATGGATTTTGAAGTGTGTGTGTGTGTGTTTGTTTTAAATGATAGTGCATGCCTGTATGCTGTGTTCAAAAAATCACGCGTCTCTGGGTTTCTTTCCCCTCATCAAATGGGAGTCTGGATGATGATTGGAAAGTTGCTTTTGAATAACTCGTGAGAGAAAGCATTTTTATTTTCATCAAGGGCTTATGCACATAGTCAAAGATACTTGCAAGAGAAAGATTTTATTTTAAGGGCAGTGGACTTTTACATAATCTTGGGAATCAAATCTAGTCACACATTTTTCTCAGTTCATAAATCACAGTGATGGAAAGTAAGACCAAATGTTTAAATAAAAATAATAATGAGAAACAAAACAATACGTAAAACATTCACAGTCTAAATGCTACACAGAACAAAAGAGAAAAAAATAAAGTTATTGCCTACCAACTCTGGTAGGAAACTGAACTCCTAATTTCAAGGGATATACTTCAACATTTTTTAAAAACATAATGTGCCAGTATATCATTATACCGACACTGTGTACCTTGAAATACTGTAAAATAACACACATGTAAAATAGATCCTAAAATTAAAAGATTAGTTTGAAATATTTTTGGGTTTCCAGTAGTAAACTTTAAAACCTGAGAATAATTTCTGTTATTTTTTTCACCTACTCTAATAAACATATATGCACGTAATTTTTAAATTATTATTTGTAAAGTATGTCAAGAGAGCACAAATATATAACTTAAAATATACTCTAGCATGCTTTCTCTAATTGTGATATATTTAGAGGCATTCAGATGGCATAATCTGATTCTTACTGTGTGTGAAAAATAACGGGAAAGAAAGAACTTAAAAAAATGGCTTTAGGTGTGAAAGGAAGGAACAGGTACAACAATATAATTAATTCTAAGACTATTAATTTGATCATTCAAAATCCTGACTCCTCTATGCCATATATGAAAATAACTTACAGTAATTAAGACAATGCATATAATTTTAAAAAATCATATGGGGAAAAAAATCAGTTCAAATCAATTTATTTGTTTTTTATTAGGAAAATCCATTACTATTTTTCTTGTTTGTTTTCACACCAGAGCAGTTGCAAGAAAACTACACACACTCAAAAAAAGAGATAATTCAAGATGGGTAGCTTAGTTATGAGTGTGATTTCCTAGATATCATTTGCACAGTAACACAATTCCTTAAGTTCTTTGTAAGTTCTGCAAAGGACTAATGGGCCTCCGATAACTGTAAGCCAAACATTCTAAACCTATTCTCGATTATTTGCAACTATTTACTTGAGCTAGAGTATGCTACACTGAAAGCTAGCTGAAGTCAGTGTAGTTGATTTGAAAAGCGTGAGAGGTTGATTGAGACACTATTATATATTCATAAGAAATTAAATCCACAGAACGTGTGGCTGTAATAACACTCATGCCATGTATAACGCTGTAGTCAGCACAAAAGAAACTGAAAGAGAAGGAAGTGGAGAACGCTACGTTCTGCATTCCCTTGATCTGAATGAGCAGTAATTCTGGGAGTATACAAACAAGCTAGATGATAACTAAGTTAATAATATATTTCAACCATGCTGGCAACTGGAAGCAATTAAATATGCCCAATAATAATTTAATTACCTTGTGGGATCATTGAAAGCAACATTTTTCTCATGTCCAGATTTTGAATAATGTCAATGAAGACACAGGAGATTATTTTAGCAGTGATGTAGTTTCTTTGTAAATCTGAAAGAGGGACAACACCTGGAGTTGTATCCTGGGACAGGTCAATTTCTGATAATTTCAAAATATCCTGAAGTTACTATCTGAAAATGTATGAAGTGAAACTTATTTAGTCTGAGAAGATTTTAGACTCTTAGGTTTTGCATTCTCTCTGAAGTAAAGCATCGAGAATTACTTACACACAAAACTAATCACTTCAGGGGACTGAGGTCTAACCTTCCTTCCTCTGTTTTGTTCAGCCTTTCCCCCTCACTTCATCTGCAGAAAAGTTAAAATGGATTTGGGAGAGGTGCAAAGCTCGTTTCACAACAAAAAAATATCCGTCTACCTTATAATTTCTCCTAAGTTATCTATGCACCTCGAAAATTGAGTGGAAAGAATGTAAGGGAAGTTACAAAAAGTAATAAATGCATTTGAGTACGTACATATTTAGAAGTAAGGAAGAGTTGCCAGGAATACCTGCAAGACAGAAGTTAAGCACCTCTAGACAATATGAATGTATGAAAGTACTCAAGTAATGGTCAAGAAACATTTTTAATTTTGTTTCACGCATGCTTTGTCTAATCAGGTTTCTAAGTCTTTCACGTCACTCAGAAAACCACCCACTGGGACCCTCCTGAGGGTGACATGAAGAAAGTGTATGAGTTAAAGTGAAACTCTCAAGAAAAACTGCATTGAATCTTCTAGAAAATATATATCTCTTGAAATATTCATTTTTTCTTATGATGAGGAATTTAGAATCGGAGTATTCGTCTAGTTCTCTTTACTTGGTAAGATACTAGACAGGTAAAACCAGAAAATATCTGATACATTATGAAAGAGGTTACTTCCAATCAAATAATAATAATAGCTAAAAGTTAGGATTTGTCAAACAGGGAAACGAAAGTAATACGAAAACAAGTATATTCAGACTGTAAACCAAGGAAAAAATGCAAACACTGAAATTTATGTACATGGGAGATTACTACCGCAGATCTTAGAGAGCAGAGTTCAGGTGCAGCTACATAGATTTAAGCTATTTCAGCACCTTTTACAAATCTCAGTATATTTTAGGCTCTTACATACCTATACAGATCTGGGCTGAGGTTCCCAAAACACTTATTGATGTCTGAGTAAAAATAGACATTATGTATGGTTTCAGGGAATTACACTATCACAAGAATTTACATATTTGAAAGTTTTAAAGATGTGACCCCTGGCTGAAACTCCCTTACACTTAAGATATCGTCATCAACTTCATTACCTTAAACCACTAAACATATTGCTGCACTATGAACAAGACCTATGCAACCCCAAAACCCCATCTGTAAGACCCGTATTTGAGATGTGAATTATATCAGCAAATATTCTAGGGGAAAAATAGCATACTCCAGCATGTTACTAAGTAGCTGACTCTTTCCTGTGACTGAACATGTTTTTAATCATTGTCATCACAAATAACAACATTTCTAAACAAGACAAAAAAAAAAAAAGAAGAGAGTGGTATTTTAGGAAAAAATATTTTCCATTCCAATACCAGAGGCCAGATTAATTCAAGCTTTAGATCACTTAGCAGCTAACACTCTTTTTCTCTCTTCAACGACTACAGGAGCTCCCAGGACACACAGGCATTGTCTTAAAGTAAAGACTATGGCATCAGATACACCCATGATTTGTGACCCTGGAATCTGATTCAGCATCAAACTAGTTCAGTTTTTATTACAGCTTGAAAATGCTGTAGGTCAAATCAGAAATACTGGAAACAAAGACTAGCAATATCTTACTAGGTATGGCATGGGATTATTGCTCAAATGAAAGCCAAGTAATGATAGTCTCATCAAGCAAAAAAAAAAAAAAGAAAGAAAAACAAAAAACTTGGTAGAGGTTACTATATAAATATATATTTTCTCATTATTTAACATTTCTTACAGTCATTCATGCTCTTAATGCATCTTGGCCTGTAAACAATTCATCAGTAGTACAGAACATTAAGCAACAGCTAATTATACTGAATTATGGTCCATGTCCTTGAGACAGTTTCCCCCACCATTTCTTAGCCTAAAATTTCCAGTAATGACTACATTACACAGTTCCTAACATGGTTGGGAATTTTAGTCACATGGTTGTCTTCATTAAAAACTCAGAGTCATAGATCTAGTTTTGGGGTTATCAGGAACCTGCAATAACTAGAAACCTTTGGATTCATATTCCCCTGAATGCAAAATATATTATGAAAACTATCTTGACCTATTTATGGGTAAATCTCAGGTTTCCTACCAACTGCATGTTTCTCCCTTTTCTTATTCTGTTTTTTTTCCCCAAGATAATTGTTTACTTTTATAATGTCCTTTTGTTGTTAAAGAACAATTCAGTGTGATGATCAAAAAAGCTCGGGGGAAAAAAAAGAAATTTAACCTAGAGTGGGAAACTCCAAGCCATGTTTTGTTATTGTGAGAGACTTCTGGTGAAAAACCGTAACACTACGTGGAAAGGACTCAATTGCCTACGTACAGGAAGCATCTAGTTTTATTTGAGAAGTCCTGGAACATCTCACCTGAGCTCCCACTGCTGTTCCCCAAGGGCTCTGGACTCCAGGATTTCTTGTGTCAATGCACCAGCGCCATGGCAAGTATCTCTCATTTTCAGAGAGACTAATTGAAATAGTGTTTCAACTCAAACCTCATGTGGTTCATAGCATTAACACGTTATCTATCATATAAAAGGGAGAGGAAGATCTTTTAAATGAAAATTTAGTCTGAAATAGTCTCTAACTAAGTTCTTCAGAAAAGCCTTTTAAACAACTTATCACTGCTTTCCAAGTGAAAATATGGGCATCTAGGGAGAAACAAATACGTGAGAGCTAACACTAATACACACACACGTATACATATTAGTGTAGTATATTCCCTACTCGGATATTAGAGGACTTTCTCAATCCTTAGAGAAAATCAATATAAGAAGTTTCAATGGAAAATCCAAGTTCAAAAAGGAGTTGTTCAGACAAATCAAGAAATAGCATTCCTGTTTAGGACTGTTAATTCTGTTTGACTGTTTCAATAGTAAAATTTTCTACGCCCAGATACTGTCTCTCAGAGTGGAACATTTCACAGTGTTTCCGTCACCTGCTGAAATTTCTGGGCCATCTTTAGATGGAAAAACAGTGGGAGCAACAGCAAAGACATGGTCCAATATGGTCTCCACATATTAACACTGATTGACTGGTGTAGCTACGCTGCAGTTTTCTTTGGAAGCTGTCACATGAAACCAAACCAAAGCACTTAGAAATTAAGCTATTTAGCAACTAACAAGAAAACAATGAAAAGTAAGTGTAGGTTTAAAATTAGAAATGGAGACATTTGGAAATTATACTTGTCACAGTAGAGCTGGGTCAAGCATTTGTATCTGTATTTTCAGAGTATGCTATTTCACGTATATTATCAAGCATAACTTAATTTCCCAGTTTCATAATAGATCTACCAGTTGTTAAAGAACATAGAGCAGTTTAAGGATTTTTTTAATGATACCTTGTTGTTGCTCTGTTCTATAACATTGATTTGTAATCTCTGCAAAAGCACATGAGGCAAGACAGTAATATAAAACCCAGACTTATTTTTCTGACATTGAGAAAAATGACGAGGACACTGGAAAGAAAGTTGTTGAGTCCTTCCTGGACTGACAAATACTATTTCTGTTACATTCAATCACCCTGCAATTGGTTACAGGTTTCTGCAAGACCTGACATTCTATAAGCAGGAAAGTCATCCTAAATATGAGATATGAGGGGTTAATTAGAAATCCAGCAGTTTAATACTACAAGCAATAGTGTAGTGTTTATTTGGTTTATAGCAGCCACTAGTTTGAGTGTGTCTACAGCTACACATCCCTATTTTGATATTTGTTACCACAACAGAGCTAAACTGATATAATCCGTAAGAAAAAAAATCACTTTGTCTCGTTCCCATTTGTATTAAAAACTGAATAAGATGCAAGTTAAATAGGTCTTCATCTATTTCTGAATTGCTGCACAGTACTGTTTATGTATAATTCACCTCACCTATAGCTTTGTGTTTTCTTTTAAAAAGATGCGTGACAAGTTCATTGTTTCATACACAAAATACATTTTTCTGCAAAAAATACCTTTCTCTATAACACACATTCACACTAGCACCTGATCAGTAGTCTTTTAGATGAGCATTCTGTACAGACTTTTCTAGAAGGCGGCAAAATCACGCTAATTATTCAAATGGTAACTCTGAAACTGTGTAACTAGAAGTTATCCTTCCTTGGCTGAATTCTTTATGATGAACTCTGAGCCATGAGGTACTGTGTGCTATTAAAAAACAAAACAAAAATAAACTAAACCAAACCACCCACATTATTTTTTTGCTTTTTTTTTTTAACTGTCCATGTTCTCTTAATGATGCTTTTCCTCAGTGAATGCTGCTTGCCTTTGGGGAAGGACTGTTAGAATCACAGTCCTCAGTAGTCTAGGACTGACTAAAATATATTCCCTGCTGCTATTTTAACATAAAATGAAAAGAATTTCATGATCAGAAATGAGAACAGATATTGGGTGGAATTTTTCTAAGTCCTTCTATACCCTAATAAATTTAAAATTGTGTAAATGTATATCAGGTAGCTAACAGTTGTCATGTTTTAGATGTACATTAGCTAAAGACAGGCCATCTTTCTAACTCCACTGATTTGCGTATTCAGTATACTCATCATTAAACTACCCTCTTAGTAATTTTTGCATTGTACAGTGGAACACAGATTAAACTTTATGTTAAGACAAATTCAAGCTGGTGAAGGCTACATGGTACAGTGAACTGGGAAAATGCTACCTCTGATTCCTATAGCAACATAACTCCATTGGCATGGCACCAGTCTTGGGCTAGTTATACCTGCCACTCATGGTTAATTAACTAAGGCACATAACAATGCTGCTGTTAACTTCCAATTACAGGCACAGTTCATGTCAAGACACCACAGGTTAGGTCTCTCTACTGCATTGTATTGTATTGTATGCTAAAGTGCAGATGTGCTCCAATATAGTGGTAGAAACCCACAATAATACAAGATGCAAGAAACAGCTGCTCTGTTAATATATATTTAGAGTATATGCTATATATAAAGATTTACTTTCACAACCCCAGGAAAAACTCATGTGAGAGAAAATGAGTTCTTTAAAAGCCAGATTATAATAAATCATTTCCTTACAGGCTGAATGAAAACTAATATGATTTTTTCTAATCTTTTAACTTAAACACATTTGAACTGAGGAAAAAACCATGTAAAAACCAAAATGATTTTCAGAAGGTAAAATGTTTTAATGACTAGACCTTCATTCAATTTTTAGAAACTACTTCATTTTTATTGAAATAACTTGTTCTAAGAGATTTCAATTGAAAACAACCTTTTTTTTTAATGTTTAACCAAATCTAGCATTTTGTTTTTCAGTCTGTTCCCTTTAAGCTTCACACCACAGAAGAAAATATAGACTACTTTCTGAATAATAACTATAGTTCCCTTGAAGTCCTAGGTCATTAAAATTCAATTGGTTAAAGGTTTTTCTTAGGTGGAAGGAATAATACACAATAAATATACAGATCCATTTCAAAAGTCTACAATGACTACCTTATTGGGATTCAATTAATGAGAAAAATCCATCTCTTGGTTTGGTGACATGGGTGAACAGTTCAATTCCTGAAGATGCACAGCACGACAAACACAATTCACAACACCTGGACTATCAAGTTAGCCACCTCATACTGAAGGGTCTGCAAGCTAATAAGCAG
>NW_010550962.1:39670-46438 GCF_000687285.1 Phaethon lepturus | reverse complement strand
CTGAGTGTATCACCTAAAGTCTCCTTTTCCTTAATTATTTCTATCTTATGACTTTAAATTAGCCCTGTGCTGTGGCTTATTAAAAAATGAATCTTGTTTCCATGACAATAAATTTGTTTTACCAGGTTGTAATAAATGGATATATTAAAACATCTGCAAAAATGGATTTACATTTCAGTTTAGATGGAAAAATACATCAGATAAATCTGTCCATTAAGAAATGGGATATGCAACATTATTTACTTAGTATTGCCAAATTCTCCTCTTGGGGGGTTAGCCATAGTTCCAATTAGAAAGAAATGTTGTAATCATCATTATCAATCTGTATGTGGTTTTAAGGGGCATATTTTTATAGTTATACTCAATTAACACCATCAGGAAATGGGGAAATATTACATTACCCACCATCCAGAGAAATCGTCTGTCCAGAAATGATCTGAAACCATCTCGCCTTCATGGAAATCAGACCACAGCAACACCTCCAACAGTTCAACTTATGTGATGGCATATTCTAAACTGTTTTGTAAAATCCTGGTGCTGTTTTTGTATCAAATGGCAAGAGAAGAAAAACGCAAATGTTGAAGCCTCTCCCAATCCATGTCTTTTGGTCCAGCAAATTGCAATGAAAAAAGTTTTCCAGGTTGTATATATGTCCCAAGAGCTCTAAAGGTAATTACAGCAGCAGTAGGATGAGATAGCACATCCCTGACTATCAAGCCTAAAATTCAGGTATTGACACCAAGCACAACTGTAGTGTCTGCACTGTGCTGATGATAAGACACTGGGCAAGTAACTATCACAGTTGGGTCTTGTATTTACTCTTTCTATAAACCACTTATGGACTGATCAACTGGGTCTGGACTGTGCCTGAACAAAACTAGTATACCGAATATTTTTATTATGTTCCTACTCTATATGTCAACAGTTATAAATCTTTCTCTACTTGACTAGACTAGAAATTTGAACAGGAAGGGACCTACAATAATGATCTTGTCCAACTGCCTGAGCAATTCAGGACTGACCAAAAGCTAAAGCACGGTATTAAGGGCATTGTCCAAATGCCTTTTACACACTGACAGGCTTGGGGCATTCATCACCTCTGTAGGAAGCCTGGTCCAGTGTTTGACCACTCTCTCAGTAAAGAAATGCTTCCTAATGTCCAGCCTAAACCTCCTCTGGCATGGCTTTGAACCATTCCCACGCGTCCTATGACTGGATATGAGGGAGAAGAGATCAGCACTTCCCTCTCTATTTCCCCTCTTCAGGAAGCTGTAGAGAGCAGTGAGGTCACCCCTTAGCCCCCTTTTCTCCAAACTAGACAAACCCAAGGTCCTTAGCAGCTCCTCACAGGACATTCCTTGCAGCCCTTTCACCAGCTTTGTGGCCCTCCTCTGGACGCATTCAAGGACCTTAACATTACAATAGTAATACATCTTCACACACACACCTTGGTGCATCCTGAAGACCTCCACACAGTGCAAGGAGAATGATCCTCACTTGCTCTGTAAAGCCCACAGGATGGCCACCATCTAAGGAACTAGGTAAGTGTAAAACCTCCCAAAATTACTATATAGACTGGCAGCTCAATGGATTATACTATGCATTATAGTTGCATGACTAACAAAATGTCCAGAAAGTTCTTAAAAACAACCCCTTTGAACTCCCTTCTTTCCAGATTAACACTGCAAACATGAAAAGAGCCTGCTCAATAGTCCAGATAGAGAAAGCATGGATAATCCTCTAGGCTGCCACAGGTATTCCTGATGAGAGTGGTGTGGGTAGATGGGAAAAGTGCAACTCTATTTTAGTCAAAGACAGCATTAAAGTAGACTGTATAATCAGAGTAGATACAGGCAGTGAGCCCCACATAATTGACAAAAAGAAAAGGGGGAGTTGAAAATACCTATCTGCTGATACTTATCTCTCAAGTAAATAAAGGATGAAGAAGGAGCTCCTGTCAAGTATGGAAAGGAAGTGTACAAGAGACAAAACCAGGGTAGGGTAACCCAGGAGAAATATAGAGATGCTGTCTGAGCATGCAGGGATGGGGTTAGGAAAGCCAAAGCCCACATGGAGCTGAATCGGACTAGAGACACAAAGGGCAACATGAAGGGCATCTATGGATACATCAGCAGCAAGAGGAAGATCAGAGAAAACACAGGCCCACTGCCGAATGAAGCAGGGCGCCTGGTGACAAAAGAAAAGGAAAAGGCTGAAGTGCTCAGTCCCTTCTTCACTGCAGCCTGTACCAGTAAGATCGACCTTCAGGAATCCCAGGCCCCTGGGACCTGTGGGAAAGTCTGGAGCAAGGAAGATGTACCTTCAGGGAAACAGTATCGACTAGGGCACATTTAAACAAACTGGACGTAGACAGGGCCATGGGACCTGATGGGATGCACCCACTAATACTGAGGGAGTTGGCTGATGTCATTGTGAGGCCACTCTCAGTTATGTTTTAAACATCATGACAACTGGGGGAGATAGCCAGGGACTGGAAGAAAGCAAGTGTCACTGCTGTTTCCAAGAAGGGCAAAAACAGAATCCAGGGAAACACCGGCCAGTCAGCCTCACCTCCATCCCTGTAAAGGTGATGGAGCAAGTAGCATGTGTGGAAACGGCTTCCAGTATTAAGTACAGGACAGTGACTGTGAGTAGTCAGCATGGATTTAGGAAGGAGAAGTCACGCTTAATCTGATAACCTTTGATGACAGAATTGTATCAGTGGAATAAGGGAGAACAGTGGATATTGTTTATCTTGATTTTAGCAAAATTTTCAGCACAATCTCCCATAACATCCTCACAGACAAACAGGTAAAGTACAAACCAGATAAATGGACAGACAGTGAGAAGGACTGAAAGCTTGCTGAACTGCAAGCTCAAAGGGTTGTGATCAATGGCATGTGGTCCAGCTGGAAGCCAGTCACTAGTGGTGTGCACTAGGTGTCAATATGGCATCCACTACTGTTTAACCTCTTTATAATGATCTAGATGACTGGGCAGAGGGCACCCCCAGCAAGTTTGCAGATGATACAAAACTGGGAAGAGCAGTTGATGCACCAGATGGTTGTGCTGCCATGCAGAGGGACCTCAACATGTTGGACAAATGGGCTGACAGGAACATCACATGGTTCAACAAAGAGAAGTACAAAGTCCTGGGGAGGGAATAACCAGCACCTGGGGAGGAATAACTCCACACACCCCTGCAGGATGGGGCTGACTCTCTGGAAAGCAACTTTGCAGAAAAGGACCTGCGGGTCCTGGTGTACATCGAGCTGAACGTGAGCCATCAATATGCCCTTGCAACAAAACCAGTCAACAACATCTGTCCTTTGCTGCATTAGCAGGAGTATTGCCAGCAGGTTCAGGGATCTGATCCTTCCTCTGTGCTCAGCCCTTGAGAGACACATATCAAAGAGCTGCATCCCCAGTACAAAAGAAACATGGACTTATTGGTGTAAGTGCAGCAAAGGGTCAGCACAGATGACTGAGACACTCATACATCTTTCATATGAGGAAAGGCTGAGAGAGGTACAACTCTTCAGCTTGGAGAAGCAAAGTCTCAAGGGAATCTTATAAATGTGTGTAAAAACATGATGGAAGAAATAAAGGTGGCAGAGCCAGACTCTTCTCAGTGATATCTAGCAGAAGAAGCAGCAATAGGTACAAATTGAAATATGGGATATTCCAGTTAAAATTAAAAAAAAACCCACAGCTTTTTTTCTTTTTTTAAACTGTGAGGTGATCAAGCACAAGGCGGCAGATGTACAGTCTTTTTCCTTTTAAGATATTCAAAACCCGACAAGAAACAGTCTTAAGAAACAGTAACTTAAGTAACTCTGTACCTAGAGTAACTAGGTGATCTCTAGATGTTCCTTCCAATCTCAACAACTGCTTGATGGAATTCATCTAACCATTTCATAAACACAGAGAGACAACTCTCTCACTGCAAGCCATCAGATGTTTAATTCTGTTTTTTCCCTACCTGAAAGTGGCATGATTCTGACTCAATGTGTGGATTTTGTTATAATAAAATATTACAATGGGCACATATTTGAATAACTATTTTTAAGCAATTCTATCATGACCATCTTCAGTGGAAAAATTAGACAATTCATTCTGTTAGAAAAAAATTAACAAAACATTTTTAAGGATGAAGATGAATAACAGATGATTGTATATAAAGCAGGTATTAACAGTCAAGAGAGTAAATTGTAATTCATCTCACACTTCTGCCATAGCTATTTTGAACAGCTACTGAGCTAAATAAAAATCATACCTAGTTGCTAATCATTATGTCACTCTAGGTCGAATCCCCCCACACGAGTGTGCATGCCCACACACACACGAACACTGAAGTGTGATCTAAGTTTCAAGTAATTACAGCCTGAAACAGTTTGAGAAACAGCAACTACATGCAAGTAATTAAGTCTTCAACAGAGTATCATTATAAGTTATTAGATGCCTGCAAAGTGCAGGTGGTTAGTGCAGGTGTCCTGGGCTGCAGAAAACAATGCAAACGATGCAACCAGATCAACAGATAGGCAGATACAGACATATAGCACACACAATTATACCTATTATACATATATATAAATTCTCTATCTCTTCAGGCTGAAAACATAAAGAATGAGAACTCCACCTGTATACAAAATAACTCTCAGAACTACCAGTTACAATTCCTGAAAGTATACTTTCTTTTTACATCTTCTTATAGCTTTAATCATTCTACTAACTGCAAAGAACACCTAATTAAGTCCAGTGATATAAATTAGACTTTTTAATGCTAAAGAGAAGGCATAGAAAATGATAGCAATGATAAAGAAACACTAAAATTCTGGTGTTATTATGATGTATAGAAGGACTGATAGCAAAATATTTATTTATTTATATAGTATATGAGGAAGTTAGAAGAAAACAATATTTAGAAAAAACAACAAACCCACAAACTTGGCCAAAATCATATAAGACACTTATAAAGCGATGAACACATTGTAAAGTGTTATATCATGACATACATCAGGAAATAGAACAACTAAATACTACAGGACACTGAAAATTTGTACTTTTTTCCAAAACTGCAAATGGAAATCTTGTTTCTTCATTGTAGACAATAATTATCGGCCAGACTCTGACACTCTTGTCTCCACTCTTGCTTACATTGTGCAGCATTTTATTCCAAAATTATGTCTCATTGAAATAAGTCGTTTCTTTGTGAAAAAAAACTTAGCAAACTAAGCATGACAATTAGTAATCAAGAATATCTTGATTCTTTTCTAAAGAAGTTCAATGTTCTATTTTAATCTTACCATGAAAATATCTGCTCAAAAATCTCTGCCCACAGAAAGAAGAAATTCTGTTTCCTCAAGACCACTTAACAATATGGCACTTCTCTCAGGAGCTTGCAAAGCACACAAAGAAGGCTGCAATACTTTTTTTTGACAAAATGTGATAAAATGGGGGTTTTTTTCCAAGCTATGCTCATATACTAGCTTTATCTTTCTCATGTCTAAAATACCAAGCACAAGAACGGAAATGATATACACTTGCAATTGAGTCTTGACATCATAGCAAGACAAAAACAATTAGCAAATGAACTTTGCTAGCTGGGCTCTGCAAGCATTTGTGTTGATGTTGCCCAATGTCATTCAAGCCTTGGTTAACATAAAAATGAGTCATCTGTGCTGGCTTCTCTGTCTGGAAAAGACTGTAATTTATCTTGACTTCAGTTGTACGATAAAATTTATTCCAAATTCTATGCAAGTTTTTATAGAATCTGATAGCAAACAGCAGACAATAAATGTTCCACTCTAAATTCCTGACACACGGACGTTGTGTGTCAAATCAAGGGACAGAAGGATACAGAACTGGTAGGAAAAAATTCTGTACTTAGCGAAGTTGATGTACTTTGCCACTGATTTCCCTGGGGTCAGGATTTCATTCTCAGAGAGGGAACAGCAGGACGGAACCGCACAGTGATTTACACAGACAATGCTAGGAGGAGCGGTAAATGAAGAAGACATATGAAAAGAGTACTCAGGATTAACAGAGAAATCTAAATTACAAACAATGGTGACTAACATGAACAAATGTGAAAAGGAAGGAGGCTAGCACTTATGATTTTAGACATGTAATCAAAGCCTCATCTGAAAAGGGTTAAGACAGCAGGAGGAAGCAAATACAGAAGCATAACACTGAACCTCAATTTCTTTACTGTAAATGCAAGAACAAGAAAAATAGTATCTTTGTCTTACAACTTCACAAAATGTGTTTCTTCAAAAAAATGCCTGACACTAACAGTAACTTCTAACATTGCCCATGGGAACTGCAGTTGGACAACAGTAAGTCCATTTAAAAATATATACATGTTTGTGTGTGAGCTTGCATGTTTTTAAAACACATACATACCATTTGTGTTATTTATGTAACCTATTGCTTAAACACCCACAAAATATACATTTAAAATAGGCAAAAAGGAAAACATTACAGAAACTTGTCAAAAAGAAGTATAAGGCTATTATTTCAACACTGCGCTACTTAGCATGGGAGGGCTCTTGCAACAGAAATAGAGGCAGATCTCCTCAAGTGAAAATTAGCGATGTCCATGTAAACAGAAATACATTTAAGTGTTAACATAGGTAAACACACATCCCCACAAGCACTGATGGCAGTGCCAACAGATTCTTGATAGAGCGAGCAAGCCAAAAACTACACCAAAAAAGCGTTATATAGACTATTACTAAACACGACTCAAAATCACTGGCAAAACTG
>NW_010550962.1:37069-39639 GCF_000687285.1 Phaethon lepturus | reverse complement strand
AAGAGTGAGTTACTGGTAACGACAATGCTGCTCACAGCAGACAACCAACATAAAATCTGACTGCCAGCGCACCTGCAAGTGTGCAGTATGACTTTCTCAGAGACTGCTAAAATGTCTTACTTAAATAATCTTTACAATTCTGCGCGTCATGTCCTCCCTCAGTTTACAGTCTCTGCTGCATCCTAACTTTCTGTTAGTGTTTCCTCTATGTGTTTCCACCTACTTAAATCTGACTTTTCATGAAAGCAGACATTAAAAAAATCTCCGAATTTTTCTAACGACAACAAATCTAAACAGAAATGTATTTTTTTTTCAGCTTGCTTACATGATAACAAACCCAACTACCCCATGAGCTGGTTGGAAGACAATGATTCCAGAATCAGGGATTTGGCACAGTCGCCCATTTAGAAGATAGCAACATCAAAGATTTAAAAGCAAGGAGTTGGTTATGGTCTGGCTCCCTCAGCTGTATTACCAGAACTGAAAGGACAGTGGGGAGCTGGAAGTCCTTGTGTTCTGGATGCCTGACTGAAAGGAAGGTGAAGGGATAGGCAATGCTTCCCAAAGTCCTCAAACCAGCTAGTTAGTGGGCTGAAAAATTCTTTGTCAGTTGGGTCATATTAAACTTGACAATAAATCAGAGAATCACACAGAATCACTAAGGTTGGAAAGAACCTTCAAGATCATCAAGTCCAACCATTAATCCAGCGCCACCATGTCCCCTAAACCATGTCTTGAAGCGCCACATCCACACGTTTCTTGAACACTTCCAGAGAAGGCGACTCCACCACCTCCCTGGGCAGCCTGTTCCAATGCCTGACCACCCTCTCGGTGAAGAAATTTTTCCTAATATCCAATCTAAACCTCCCCTGGCGCAACTTGAGGCCATTTCCTCTTGTCCTACCACTGGTTACTTGGGAGAAGAGGCCAACACCCACCTCGCCACAACCTCCTTTCAGGTAGTTGTCAATTGTTTAACAGATTAAACTTGTCAACAAACCTGGTTAGTCTGACGCTGCTCATACACAACAAGCAGGCTGATAGGAGCAAAAATTGTGCCCACTTCAGAGAGCAGCTGCACAACTTCCTTGTTTACAGCTCTACTGCAGCATGCCAGAATAATCCAAACCTCCATTTCGGTATCTGTAATTTTGAAAGAAAACTCCTGGGTAGACAGGTATTTATGTGCCTGATTTGCAGGCTTCTGCAATGCACGTATAAGCCTTTCTGTCTACAGCATTCTCAGCAAGATTTATGTAGGTAGCAACCACACAGATTTAGGAGTCTGCCTGCACACACTGAATAGTATAATCAATGCTTAACATATATTTAGACACCATATTGGTTATACAGATAAGCAGGGAAAAAAATCTATTATTTCAGAAAGTTTGATCCTGAATGTCAACATTTAAAGCAGCAATATCACAGAATATTCATGCAGCTGCAGAACTTTCATTATTAAAAAATACATCTCCATGAATATTATTCTTGTTAAACATTCATACAACCCATTAACTTTGCATGATCCTTGAAAGAGACTGTAAAAGGACAAAGTCTTTTTCTGGAAGATTTTAAAATCCAAATTAGGCAAAGATGAGTTAGAATATGCATAAAACAGACAGAAAAAGAGGAATTTAGAAAAGAAGATTAAAGGACATTCTGCTACAAGAAGCTGTAGTTAGAAAGCTGACTTTTTTTCTCCCCGTAGACATTATCCTAAATTTACTCTTCCCAAATATGGTGCTGTTTGCTGCTTTTATCATATGATATTATAGAGATACTTCCTTTGTTCAAAAAACACACCCACAGGCAGTGCCTGCACCACATAGATTGCTTTTTGCTGACTTCAGTTTCAGTAGAAATACCATTCCATGCTTGCCTTATGCTGACAATTTCCCCCGGGCATCTGACTTGAGCCAGACGTCTGGGAAAAATACCGAACTGGAAGAATCTTCATCTGGACCGTACCGAGTTTTCTTGTGTCAAGTATGGGAAGGAAAAATGAAAGCAGCCATCCAGTACGATCACTAAATAGGGATATTTTAAAAAAGAATATTTGTTGTTGTGCTGGTTTTGGCTGGGATAGAATTAATTTTCTTCATAAAAGCTAGTATGGGGCTGTGTTTTGGTTTTGTGCTGAAAACAAGGTTGATAGTACAGGGATGTTTTCGTTATCGCTGTGTCTACACAGAGCCAAGGCCTTCTCTGCTTCTCACCCCACCCCACCAGCGAGCAGGCTGGGGGGGCACAGGAAGCTGGGGGGGACACAGCCGGGACAGCTGACCCCAACTGACCAAAGGGATATTCCACACCATATGACGTCATGTTCAGCATATAAAGCTGGGGGAAGAAGAAGGAAAGGAGGGACCTTCAGAGCGATGGCACTTGTCTTCTGAAGTAACCATTACGCGTGCTGGAGCCCTGCTTCCCTGGAGATGGCTGAACCCCTGCCTGCCCATGGGGAGTGGTGAATGGATTCCTTGATTTGCTTTGCTTGCGTGCGCGGCTTTTGCTTTACCTGTTAAACTGTCTTTATCTCAACACATGATTTTTCTCACTCAGTCTTCCGA